>NC_133528.1:151858926-151961066 GCF_048544455.1 Silene latifolia | reverse complement strand
ACCAACGAAAATGTGTTAAAGCATCATCGATTTGAGGAAAATGTGAAATCAACATGAAATCGAACGTTGATTCCTGAAATGAGCTCGACGCGTGATTGAAAAACAGGAAAAAAGAAAAGGGTTCCGCACAACCTTCCGAACGGGTCAAATTGAAGTGTATAATACACTGCTTTTCTGATTCCGGTCCCGAATGAAATTATCCTGGAAATCACATAGAAAGTTCCTCGGTCGATAAAGCGCCACGCAAAGTTTGAGCACCAACGAAGACATTTTGGGATGCCGGTGCACAAACCAAAGATTCGCCGAAACTCCTGATTATCGTGAAAATGTGTTAAAGCTCGTATTTGAGGTCAAATCAAACAAAGGATTCCGAAATCGAACCCTGCTGAAAATGAGCTCTTTGACGCGTGATTGAAAAACAGAGAAGAAAAAAAATGGTCCCATTTTACCTTTCCGAACGGCCGAAATTGAAGTGTATAATACACGCTTTTCTGGATTCCTGGTCCCGAACAAAATTCTCCTAAATCACATAGAAAGTTCCTGGTCGATAAAGCGCACGCAAAGTTTGAGCACCAACGAAGACATTTGGGGTGCCTGCAGCTACAAACCAAAGATTCGCAAAACTCCTGATTATCGGAAAAATGTGTTAAAGCTCATTATTTGAGGCCAATTCGATTCCTAAATCGAATGTGTTGATTCCCGGGAAATGAGCTCGGACGCGTGATTGAAAAACAGGAGAAAAAGAAACAGGTCCGGTACGACCTTCCGAACGGCCAAATTGAAGTGTATAATACACTTGCCGGGATTCCTGGTCCCTAACAAAATTCTCCCAAATCACATAGAAAGTTCCTAGTCGATAAAGCGCCACGCAAAGTTTGAGCACCAACTAAGACATTTGGGGGGTGCCTAGAGCCAAAACCAAAGATTCAAAACTCTGATTATCGTGAAAAATGTGTTAAAGCTTGTTATTTGAGGCCGAAATCGAACAAAGCTGATTCCTCAAATGAGCTCTGACGCTGATTGAAAAACAAGGGAGAAAAAGAAACAGGGTCCTGATTTTACCTTCCGAACGGCTAAATTGAAGTGTATAATACATGGTTTTCGGGATTCCGGTCCCTTTAACAAAATTCTCCGTAAATCACATAGAAAGTTCCTGCCGATAAAGCGCCACGCAAAGTTTGAGCACCAACGGAAGACATTTGGGGTGCCGATGTGCCACAAACCAAAGATTCACGAAACTCCTGATTATCGTGAAAATGTGTTAAAGCTCGTATTTGAGGTCGAAATCGAACAGTTGATTCCTGAAATGAGCTCGGACGCGTGATTGAAAAACAGGAGAAAAAGAAACAGGTCCTGATTTACCTTCCGAACGGCTACTTAATTGAAGTGTATAATACACGGTTTTTCGATTCCGGTCCCGAACAAAATTCTCCTAAATCACATAGAAAGTTCCTGGTCGATAAAGCGCCACGCAAAGTTTGAGCACCAACGAAGACATTTGGGGTGCCGGTGTGCTACAAACCAAAGATTCGCCAAACTCCTGATTATCGTGAAAATGTGTTAAAGCTCGTTATTTGAGGTCAAGAAATCGAATATGTTGATTCCTGAAATTGATTCCTCAAATGAGTTCGACGCTGATTGAAAAAAAGAGAAAAGAAACAGGGTCCTGTACGACCTTCCGAACGGCCGAAATTGAAGTGTATAATACACTTAGATTCCTCGGTCCCGAACAAAATTCTAAATCACATAGAAAGTTCCTTTCGGTCGATAAAGCGCCACGCAAAGTTTGAGCACCAACGAAGACATTTGGGGGGTGCCGTGCTGCCACAAAACCAAAGATTCGCCGAAACCCTGATTATCGTGAAAATGTGTTAAAGCTCATTATTTGAGGATTCAAATCGAACAGTTGATTCCTAAAATGAGCTTGACGCGTGATTGAAAAACAGGGAGAAAGAAACAGGTCCCAGCATTTACCTTCCGAACGCCGAAATTGAAGTGTATAATACACGTTTTTTTCGGATTCCGGTCCCGAACAAAAATTCTCCTAAATCACATAGAAAGTTCCTCGGGTCGATAAAGCGGCCACGCAAAGTTTGAGCACCAACGGAAGACATTTGGGGTGCTCTTATGCCACAACCAAAGATTCACTAAACTCTGATTATCGTGAAAATGTGTTAAAGCTCGTTATTTGAGGTCAAATCGAACAACAGTTGATTCCTAAATGAGCTCGACGCGTGATTGAAAAACAGGGAGAAAAAGAAACAGGGTCCAATACGACCTTCCGAACGGCTCAAATTGAAGTGTATAATACACTTGCTTTTTCGGGATTCTGGTCCCTAACAAAATTCTCCTGAAATCACATAGAAAGTTCCTGGGTCGATAAAGCGCCACGCAAAGTTTGAGCACCAACGGAAGACATTTGGGGGTGCCGGTGTGCCACAAACCAAAGATTCGCCAAACTCCTGATTATCGTGAAAAATGTGTTAAAGCTCGTTATTTGATTCCTGAAATCGAACAAAGTTGATTCCTGAAATGAGCTCGGACGCGTGATTGAAAAACAGGAAAAAGAAACAGGTCCGATTTACCTTCCGAACGGCTGAAATTGAAGTGTATAATACACTTTTTTTTGGGATTCGGTCCCTGAAAAATTCTCCGAAATCACATAGAAAGTTCCTCGGTCGATAAAGCGCCACGCAAAGTTTGAGCACCAACGAAGACATTTGGGGGTGCCGGTGTGCCACAAACCAAAATTCGCCGAAACTCGGATTATCGTGAAAATGTGTTAAAGCTCGTTATTTGAGGTAAATCGAACAGATTGATTGATTCCTGAAATGAGCTCTTCTGACGCTGATTGAAAACAGGGAGAAAAAGAAACAGGTCCTGCATTTACCTTCCGAACGGGCCGAAATTGAAGTGTATAATACACTGCTTTTTCGGGATTCCGGTCCCGAACAAAATTCTCCGAAATCACATAGAAAGTTCCTCGGGTCGATAAAGCGCCACGCAAAGTTTGAGCACCAACGGAGACATTTGGGGTGCCAAGTGCTACAAACCAAAGATTCACGAAACTCCTGATTATCGTGAAAATGTGTTAAAGCTCGTTATTTGAGGTCAAATCAAACAAAGTTGATTCCAAATCAAATGAGCTCGACGCGTGATTGAAAAAAGGAGAGAAAAGAAACAGGTCCGATTTCTTCCGAACTAAAAATTGAAGTGTATAATACACGTTTGGGATTCCGGTCCCTTTAACAAAATTCTCCAAATCACATAGAAAGTTCCTCGGTCGATAAAGCGCCACGCAAAGTTTGAGCACCAACGGAAGACATTTGGGGGTGCCGATGTGCCAAAAACCAAAGATTCGCCGAAACTCTGATTATCGTGAAAATGTGTTAAAGCTCGTTATTTGAGGTCTGAAATCGAACAAAGGTTGATTCCTGAAATGAGCTCGACGCGTGATTGAAAAACAACAGAGAAAAGAAACAGGTCCTAGACGACCTTCCGAACGGAAATTGAAGTGTATAATACACTTTTTTTCGGATTCCGAGGTCCCTTTAACAAAATTCTCCTAAATCACATAGAAAGTTCCTGGGTCGATAAAAGCGCCACGCAAAGTTTGAGCACCAACGGAAGACATTTGGGGTGCCGGTGCCACAAACCAAAGATTCGCCGAAACTCTGATTATCGTGAAAATGTGTTAAAGCTCGTTATTTGAGGTCAAATCGAACAAAGTTGATTCCCGAAGAGCTCGACGCTGATTGAAAAACAGGAGAAAAAGAAACAGGGTCCTGACGACCTTCCGAACGGGCAAAATTGAAGTGTATAATACACTGCCGGATTCCTGGTCCCGAACAAAATTCTCCTAAATCACATAGAAAGTTCCTCGGGTCGATAAAGCGGCCACGCAAAGTTTGAGCACCAACGGAAGACATTTGGGGTGCTGTGTGCCACAAACCAAAGATTCGAAAAACTCCTGATTATCGTGAAAATGTGTTAAAGCTCGTTATTTGAGGCCAAATCGAATCTGACAAAGTTGATTCCTGAAATGAGCTCGACGCGTGATTGAAAAAAGGAGAAAAAGAAACAGGTCCTGACGACCTTCCGAACGGCCGAAATTGAAGTGTATAATACACGCTTTTCGGATTCCGGGTCCCGAACAAAATTCTCCAAATCACATAGAAAGTTCTTCGGTCGATAAAGCGCCACGCAAAGTTTGAGCACCAACGAAGACATTTGGGGTGCCGTGTGCCACAAACCAAAGATTCGCCGAAACTCCTGATTATCGTGAAAATGTGTTAAAGTCGTTATTTGAGGTCAAATCGAAATCGAACAAAATTGATTCCCTGAAATGAGCTCGGACGCGTGATTGAAAAACAGGAGAAAAAGAAACAGGGTCCTGATTTACCTTCCGAACTACCAAATTGAAGTGTATAATACACACGCTTTTCTGGATTCCGGTCCCGAACAAAATTCTCCGAAAATCACATAGAAAGTTCCTCGGGTCGATAAAGCGGCCACGCAAAGTTTGAGCACCAACGGAAGACATTTGGGGAGTGCCGTGTGCCACAAACCAGCATTCGCCGAAACTCCGATTATCGTGAAAATGTGTTAAAGCTCGTTATTTGAGGTCAAATCGAACAAAGTTGATTCCCGAAATGAGCTCTGACGCGTGATTGAAAAACAGGAGAAAAAGAAACATGGTCCGATACGACCTTCCGAACTACCGCCGAAATTGAAGTGTATAATACACGCTTTTCGGATTCCGGTCCCGAACAAAATTCTCCTAAATCACATAGAAAGTTCCTCGGTCGATAAAGCGCCACGCAAAGTTTGAGCACCAACGGAAGACATTTGGGGTGCCGCAGTGCCACAAACCAAAGATTCACCGAAACTCTGATTATCGTGAAAAATGTGTTAAAGCTCGTTATTTGAGGCTCAAATCGAATTCAGTTGATTCCCGAAATGAGCTCGGACGCGTGATTGAAAAACAGGAGAAAAAGAAACAGGGTCCTCCGACACCCTTCCGAACGGCCGAAATTGAAGTGTATAATACACTTTTTCGGATTCGGGGTCCCTGAACAAAATTCTCCTGAAATCACATAGAAAGTTCCTCGGGTCGATAAAGCGGCCACGCAAAGTTTGAGCACCAACGGAAGACATTTGGGGGTGCCTGTGCCACAAACCAAAGATTCGCCGAAACTCTGATTATCGTGAAAATGTGTTAAAGCTCGTTATTTGAGGCTCAAATCGAACAAAGTTGATTCCTGAAATGAGTTCGACGCGTGATTGAAAAAAAGGAGAAAAAGAAACAGGTCCCATACGACCTTCCGAACGGCAAAATTGAAGTGTATAATACACGGTTTTTCTGATTCGGTCCCTAACAAAATTCTCCTAAATCACATAGAAAGTTCCTCGGTCGATAAAGCCGCCACGCAAAGTTTGAGCACCAACGAAGACATTTGGGGGTGCCGGTGTGCCACAAACCAAAGATTCGCAAAACCCTGATTATCGTGAAAATGTGTTAAAGCTCGTTATTTGAGGTCAAATCAAACAAAGTTGATTCCTTCGAAATGAGCTCGACGCGTGATTGAAAAACAGGAGAAAAAGAAACAGGTCCTAGACGAACCTTCCAACGGCCAAATTGAAGGGTATAATACACGGTTTTTCGGATTCCGGTCCCGAACAAAATTCTCCTGAAATCACATAGAAAGTTCCTCGGGTCGATAAAGCGGCCACGCAAAGTTTGAGCACCAACGAAGACATTTGGGGGTGCCGGATGCCACAAACCAAAGATTCAAAACTCTGATTATCGTGAAAAATGTGTTAAAGCTCGTTATTTGAGGTCGAAATCGAACAAAGTTGATTCCAAAATGAGCTCGAAATGATCTTCGGAGCGGATTGAAAAACGGGAGAAAAAGAAACAAGGTCCTGCATTTACCTTCCGAACGGGCCGAAATTGAAGTGTATAATACACTGCTTTTTCGGATTCCGGTCCTAACAAAATTCTCCGGAAATCACATAGAAAGTTCCTCGGGTACGATAAAGCGGTCACGCAAAGTTTGAGCACCAACGGAAGACATTTGGGGGTGCCGTGCTACAAACCAAAGATTCACAAACTCCTGATTATCGTGAAAAATGTGTTAAAGCTCGTTATTTGAGGTCAAATCGAACAGGTTGATTCCCAAATGAGCTCGACGCGTGATTGAAAAAAGGAGAAAAAGAAACAGTGGTCCTGATACGACTTCCGAACGGGTTGAAATTGAAGTGTATAATACACTTTTTCTGGATTCCGGTCCCGAAACAAAATTCTCCGAAATCACAAGAAAGTTCCTCGGGTCGATAAAGCGCCACGCAAAGTTTGAGCACCAACGGAAGACATTTGGGGTGTGCCAAAACAAAACCAAAGATTCGGCAAACTCTGATTATCGTGAAAAATGTGTTAAAGCTCGTTATTTGAGGTCAAATCGAACAGTTGATTCCCCGAAATGAGCTCGACGCGTGATTGAAAACAAAGGAGAAAAAGAAACAGGTCCTGAACGACCTTCCGAACTACAAATTGAAGTGTATAATACATGGTTTTTTGGGATTCCGGGTCCCTGAACAAAATTCTCCTAAATCACATAGAAAGTTCCTCGGGTCAGATAAAGCGGCCACGCAAATTTGAGCACCAACGGAAGACATTTGGGGTGCCGATGCAAAAACCAAAGATTCGCCGAAACTCTGATTATCGTGAAAATGTGTTAAAGCTCGTTATTTGAGGTCGAAATCAAACAGTTGATTCCCAAATGAGTTCGACGCGTGATTGAAAAACAGGGAGAAAAAGAAACAGGGTCCTGTACGACCTTCCGAACGGTTAAAATTGAAGTGTATAATACACGCTTTTTCGGATTCGAGGTCCCTAACAAAAATTCTCCGAAATCACATAGAAAGTTCCTGTCGATAAAACGCCACGCAAAGTTTGAGCACCAACGGAAGACATTTGGGGGTGCGATGTGCCACAAACCACATTCGCCAAACCCTGATTATCGTGAAAATGTGTTAAAACTCGTATTTGAGGCTCAAATCGAACAAAGTTGATTCCCGAAATGAGCTCGACGCGTGATTGAAAAACAAAGAGAGAAAAAGAAACAGGGTCCTGATTTACCTTCCGAACGGCCGAAATTGAAGTGTATAATACACTGCCGGATCTTCCGGGTCCCGAACAAAATTCTCCGAAATCACATAGAAAGTCCTCGGGTCGATAAAGCGTCACGCAAAGTTTGAGCACCAACGGAAGACATTCTTGGGGGTGCCGTTGTGCCACAAACCAAAGATTCGCCAAACTCCTGATTATCGTGAAAATGTGTTAAAACTCGTTATTTGAGGTCTGAAATCAAACAAAGTTGATTCCTGAAATGAGCTCGAACGCGTGATTGAAAAAAATGGAGAAAAAGAAACAGGTCCTAGATTTAACTTCCGAACGGGCAAATTGAAGTGTATAATACACGGTTTTTCTGATTCGGTCCCGAACAAAATTCTCCGAAAATCACATAGAAAGTTCCTCGGGTCGATAAAGCGGCCACGCAAAGTTTGAGCACCAACGGAAGACATTTGGGGGTGCCGGTGTGCCACAAACCAAAGATTCGCCGAAACTCTGATTATCGTGAAAATGTGTTAAAGCTCGTTATTTGAGGTCAAATCGAACAAAGTTGATTCCCGAAATGAGTTCGACGCGTGATTTAAAAATAAGGAGAAAAAGAAACATGGTCCCAGACGATTTACCTTCCGAACGGCAAAATTGAAGTGTATAATACACGGCTTTTCTGGATTCCGGTCCCTGAACAAAATTCTCCTAAATCACATAGAAAGTTCCTCGGTCGATAAAGCCACGCAAAGTTTGAGCACCAACGGAAGACATTTGGGGTGCTGGTGTGCCACAAACCAGCATTCGCCGAAACTCTGATTATCGTGAAAATGTGTTAAAACTCGTTATTTGAGGTCAAATCAAACAAAGTTGATTCTGAAATGAGCTCGACGCGTGGTTGAAAACAGGAGAAAAAGAAACAGGGTCCTATGACTCCTTCCGAACGGTACCGAAATTGAAGTGTATAATACACGCCGGGATTCTGGGGTCCCGAACAAAATTTCCGGAAATCACATAGAAAGTTCTTCGGTCGATAAAGCGCCACGCAAAGTTTGAGCACCAACGGAAGACATTTGGGGTGCCGTGCCAAAACCAAAGATTCACCAAACTCCGATTATCGTGAAAAATGTGTTAAAGCTCGTTATTTGAGACTGAAATCGAACAGAGTTGATGTCTCAAATGAGCTCGGACGAGTGGTTGAAAACCGGGAGAAAAGAAACAAGGTCCCAGACGACCTTCCGAACGACCGAAATTGAAGTGTATAATACACGGTTTTTCAGATTCCGGTCCCTTAACAAAATTCTCCGAAAATCACATAGAAAGTTCATAGGGTCGATAAAGCGGCCACGCAATGTTTGAGCACCAACGGAAGACATTTGGGGGTGCCGGCCACAAACCAAAGATTCACAAACCCCTGATTATCGTGAAAATGTGTTAAAGCTCGTTATTTGAGGCCAAATCGAATGTGTTGATTCCTGAAATGAGCTCGACTCGTGGTTGAAAAACAGGAGAAAAAGAAACAGGTCGATACGACCTTCCGAACGGTTGAAATTGAAGTGTATAATACACGGTTTTTCTGGGATTCCGGGTCCCGAACAAAATTCTCCTAAATCAAAAAAGAAAGTTCCTGGTCGATAAAGCTACTACATAAAGTTTGAGCACCAACTAAGACATTTGGGGGTGCTTGTCCCAAAACCAAAGATTCGCCAAACTCTGATTATCGTGAAAAATGTGTTAAAGCTCGTTATTTGAGGTCGAAATCGAACAAAGTTGATTCCTGAAATGAGCTCGACGCGTGATTAAAAAACCGGAGAAAAAGAAACAGGTCCTGACGACCTTCCGAACGGCCAAATTGAAATGTATAATACATGGTTTTGGGATTCCGGTCCCGAACAAAATTCTCCGGAAATCACATAGAAAGTTCCTCGGGTCGATAAAGCGCCACGCAAATTTTGAGCACCAACGAAGACATTTGGGGGTGTCAAGTGCCACAAACCAAAGATTCACAAACTCTGATTATCGTGAAAACTGCTTAAAGCTCGTTATTTGAGGTCAAATCAAACAGTTGATTCCTCAAATGAAATGAGCTCGGACGCGTGGAGAAAAAGAAAGTTCCTCGGGTCGAATAAAACAAAATTACTACGAACGTTGAGCACAAACGAAGACATTTGGGGGTGCCGTGTGCCAAAAACCAGAAGATTCGCCGAAACTCCTGATTATCGTGAAAATGTGTTAAAGTCATATTTGAGGCTGAAATCGAACAAAGTTGATTCCCAAATGAGTTCGACGCGTGATTGAAAAACAGGGGAGAAAAAGAAACAGGGTCCCAGACGACCTTCCGAACGGTTAAAATTAAAGTGTGTAATACACTGCTTTTTCGGGATTCCGAGGTCCCTAACAAAAATCTCCTAAATCACAAAGAAAGTTCCTGGTCGATAAAACGGCCACGCAAAGTTTGAGCACCAACGGAAGACATTTTGGGGTGTCGATGTGCCACAAAACCACATTCGCCAAACTCGATTATCGTGAAAATGTGTTAAAACTCGTTATTTGAGGCTGAAATCGAACAGTTGATTCCTCAAATGAGCTCGACGCGTGATTGAAAAACAGAGAAAAAGAAACAGGGTCCTGACTTACCTTGAACGGGCTGAAATTGAAGTGTATAATACACTTGCTTTTCGGATTCGGGGTCCTGAACAAAATTCTCCGGAAATCACATAGAAAGTCCTCGGGTCAGATAAAGCGGCCATGCAAAGTTTGAGCACTAACGGAAGACATTTGGGGGTGCCGTTGCAGCCACAAAACCAAAGATTCGCCGAAACCCTGATTATCGTGAAAATGTGTTAAAACTCGTTATTTGAGGTCAAAAATCAAACAAAGTTGATTCCTCGAAATGAGCTCGACGCGTGGTTGAAAAACAGGAGAAAAAGAAACAGGGTCCTCTGACGAACTTCCGAACGGGCCGAAATTGAAGTGTATAATACACTTGCCGGATTCCGGTCCCTGAACAAAATTCTCCTGGAAATCACATAGAAAGTTCCTGATCGATAAAGCGCCACGCAAAGTTTGAGCACCAACGGAAGACATTTGGGGTGCCGGATGCCACAAACCAAAGATTCGCCGAAACTCTGATTATCGTGAAAATGTGTTAAAGCTCGTTATTTGAGGTCAAATCGAACAAAGGTTGATTCCCGAAATGAGTTCGACGCGTGGTTGAAAAACAGGAGAAAAAGAAACAGGGTCCTGTACGACCTTCCGAACGGTTGAAATTGAAGTGTGTAATACACGCTTTTCGGATTCCGAGGTCCCGAACAAAATTCCTAAATCACAAAGAAAGTTCCTCCGATAAAACGCCACGCAAAAGTTTGAGCACCAACGGAAGACATTGGGGGTGTCGGTGCCACAAACCACATTCGCCAAACTCCTGATTATCGTGAAAATGTGTTAAAACTCGTTATTTGAGGCTGAAATCGAATGTGTTGATTCCCGAAAGGAGCTCGACGCGTGATTGAAAAAAGGGAGAAAAAGAAACAGGTCCGATGACTCTTGAACGGCCAAATTGAAGT
Organism: Silene latifolia; assembly: GCF_048544455.1. Classification (NCBI taxonomy): domain Eukaryota; kingdom Viridiplantae; phylum Streptophyta; class Magnoliopsida; order Caryophyllales; family Caryophyllaceae; genus Silene; species Silene latifolia. The sequence continues at coordinate 151,950,380 of NC_133528.1, read as the reverse complement.
GTATAATACACGGTTTTTCGGGATTCGGGTCCCGAACAAAATTCTCCGAAATCACATAGAAAGTTCTTCGGGTCAGATAAAGCGGCCACGCAAAGTTTGAGCACCAACGAAGACATTTGAGGGTGCCGTGTGCCAAAACCAAAGATTCTACGAAACTCCGATTATCGTTAAAATGTGTTAAGCTCATTATTTGAGGCTCAAATCGAATGTTAATTCCCAAAATGAGCTTGGACGCGTGATTGAAAAACAGAGAGAAAAAGAAACAGGGTCCCACGACCTTCCGAACTACTGAAATTGAAATGTCTAATACACAAGCGGATTCCGGTCCCGAACAAAATTCTCCGAAAATCACATAGAAACTTCATCGGGTCAGATAAAGCGGCCAACCAAATTTTGAGTACCAACGGAAGACATTTTGGGGTGCCTGTGCCACAAACCAAGATTCGCCGAAACTCCTGATTATCGTGAAAATGCGTTAAAACTCGTTATTTGAGGTCAAATCGAATCAACAGTTGATTCCTAAATGAGCTCGACTCGTGGTTGAAAAACAGGGAGAAAAAGAAACAGGGTCCGATACGACCTTCCGAACGGTTGAAATTGAAGTGTATAATACACTGCCGGATTCCAGTGGTCCCTAACAAAATTCTCCTAAATCAAAAAGAAAGTTCCTCGGGTCGAAAAAGCGCCACGCAAAGTTTGATCACCAACGGAAGACATTTGGGGTGTCAGTGTGCAAAACCAAAGATTCGCCAAACTCCTGATTATCGTGAAAATGTGTTAAAGCTCGTTATTTGAGGCTCAAAATTCGAACAAACAGGTTGATTTCTCAAAGGAGCTCGACGCTGATCAAAAACAGGAGAAAAAGAAACAGGTCCTAGATTTACGACTCCGAACGGCTCAAATTGAAGTGTATAATACACTGCCGGATTCGGGGTCCCGAAACAAAATTCTCCGAAATCACATAGAAAGTTCTTCGGTCGATAAAGCGCCACGCAAAGTTTGAGAACCAACGGAAGACATTTGGGGGTGCCGGTGTGCCACAAACCAAAGATTCGCCAAAACTCGGATTATCGTGAAAATGTGTTAAAGATCGTAATTTGAGGTCAAATCGAACAAAGTTGATTCCTGAAATGAGTTCGGACGCGTGGTTTGAAAAAAGAGAAAAGGAAACAGTGGTCCTGTTTACCTTCCGAACGGGCCAAATTGAAGTGTATATATAATACACGGTTTTTCGGGATTCCGGGGTCCCTAACAAAATTCTCCTAAATCACATAGAAAGTTCCTAGGGTCAGATAAAGCCGCCACGCAAAGTTTGAGCACCAACGGAAGACATTTGGGGGTGCCGGTGCCACAAACCAAAGATTCGCCGATATTCTGATTATCGTGAAAATGTGTTAAAACTCGTTATTTGAGGTCAAAATCAAAAAGGTTGATTCCCGAAATGAGCTCGACTCGTGGTTGAAAAACAGGAGAAAAAAAGAAACAGGTCGATACGACCTTCCGAACGGCCGAAATTGAAGTGTATAATACACTTGCCGGATTCCGGTCCCGAACAAAATTCTCCGAAAATCACATAGAAAGTTCATAGGGTCAGATAAAGCGGCCATGCAATGTTTGAGTACCAACGGAAGACATTTTGGGGTGCCGTGCACAAAACCAAAGATTCGCTAAACTCCTGATATCGTGAAAAATGTGTTAAAGCTCGTTATTTGAGGTCAAATCGAATGAAAGTTGATTCCAAATGAGCTCGACTCGTGGTTGAAAAACAGGAGAAAAAGAAAAAGGGTCGATACGACCTTCCGAACTACAAATCAAGTGTATAATACACTTTTTCCGGATTCGTCCCTAACAAAATTCTCCTAAATCACATAGAAAGTCCTCGGTCGATAAAGCGGCCATGCAAAGTTTGAGCACTAACGAAGACATTTGGGGTGCCACAGTACAAAACCAAAGATACGCCAAAACTCCTGATTATCGTGAAAATGTGTTAAAGTCGTTATTTGAGGTCAAATCGAACAGGTTGATTCCTGAAAGGAGCTCGACGCGTGATCTGAAAAACAGGAGAAAAAGAAACAGGTCCTGTGATTTACTCTCCGAACGGCTAAAATTGAAGTGTATAATACACTGCTTTTTCTAGATTCGGGGTCCCGAACAAAATTCTCCGAAATCACATAGAAAGTTTTTCGGTCGATAAAGCGCCACGCAAAGTTTGAGCACCAACGGAAGACATTTGAGGGTGCCGGTGCCGAAACCAAAGATTCGCCAAACTCCTGATTATCGTTAAAAATGTGTTAAGCTCATTATTTGAGGTCAAATCGAACAAAGTTAATTTTGAAATGAGCTTGGACGCATGATTGAAAAACAGGAGAAAAAGAAACAGGGTCCTGATTTACCTTCCGAACGGTTGAAATTGAAGTGTCTAATACACGCTTTTTCTGGGATTCCGGTCCCGGAACAAAATTCTCCGGAAATCACATAGAAAGTTCATCGGGTCGGATAAAGAGGCCACGCAAAGTTTGAGTACCAACGGAAGACATTTTGGGGTGCCGGTGCGCCACAAACCAAAGATTCGCCGAAACTCTGATTATCGTGAAAATGTGTTAAAACTCGTTATTTGAGGCCGGAATCAAACAGTTGATTCCTCAAATGAGCTCGACGCGTGGTTGAAAAACAGGAGAAAAAGAAACAGGTCCTAGATTTAACTTCGAACGGGCCGAAATTGAAATGTATAATACACGGTTTTTGCCGGATTCCGGTCCCGAACAAAATTCTCCGAAATCACATAGAAAGTTCTTCGGTCGATAAAGCGCCACGCAAAGTTTGAGCACCAACGGAAGACATTTGGGGGTGCTTGTGTGCCAAAACCAAAGATTCGCCAAACCCTGCTATTATCGTGAAAATGTGTTAAAGCTCGTCATTTGAGGTCAAATCGAACAGGTTGATTCCCAAATGAGCTCGACGCGTGGTTGAAAAACCGGGAGAAAAAGAAACAGTCCAAAATCGACCTTCCGAACGGTGAAATTGAAGTGTATAATACACTTGCGGTTTTCGGATTCCGGTCCCGAACAAAATTCTCCGGAAATCACACGAAAGTTCCTCGGGTCGATAAAGCGCCACGCAAAGTTTGAGCACCAACGGAAGACATTTGGGGTGCTGAAAGCGCCACAAACCAAAGATTCGCCAAACTCCTGATTATCGTGAAAATGTGTTAAAACTCGTTATTTGAGGTCGAATCAAACAGGTTGATTCCTTTAAATGAGCTCGGACGCGTGGTTGAATAACAGGAGAAAAAGAAACAGGGTCCCAGACGAACTTCTAACGGCCGAAATTGAAGTGTATAATACACTTGCCGGATTCCGGTCCCTAACAAAATTTTCCGTAAATCACATAGAAAGTTCCTCGGGTCGATAAAGCGGCCACGCAAAGTTTGAGCACCAACGGAAGACATTTGGGGGTGCCGATGCCAAAACCAAAGATTCGCCAAACTCTGATTATCGTGAAAATGTGTTAAAGCTCGTTATTTGAGGTCAAATCGAACAGGTTGATTCTCAAATGAGCTCGACGCGTGGTTGAAAAACCGAGAAAAAGAAACAGGTCCAAAGATTTACCTTCCGAATCTAATAAATTGAAGTGTATAATACACGTTTTGAGATTCTGGGTCCCTAACAAAATTCTCCTAAATCACATAGAAAGTTTCTTCGGTCGATAAAGCGCCACGCAAAGTTTGAGCACCAACTAAGACATTTGAGGGTGCCGTGTGCCGAAACCAAAGATTCGCCAAACTCCGATTATCGTTAAAAATGTGTTAAGCTCATTATTTGAGGTCAAATCGAACAAAGTTAATTCCCAAAATGAGCTTGGACGCGTGATTGAAAAAAGAGAGAAAAAAGAAACAGGTCCTGTCATTTACCTTCCGATCGGGTGAAATTGAAATGTCTAATACACGCTTTTTTCTAGATTCCGGTCCCTAACAAAATTCTCCGAAAATCACATAGAAAGTTCATCGGGTCGATAAAGCGCCAACCAAATTTTGAGTACCAACTAAGACATTTTGGGTGCCTGTGTACCACAAACCAAGATTCGCCGAAACTCCTGATTATCGTGAAAATGCGTTAAAACTCGTTATTTGAGGTGAAATCGAACATGTTTATTCCCGAAATGAGCTCGGACTCGTGGTTGAAAAACAGGAGAAAAGAAACAGTGGTCCGATACGACCTTCCGAACGGTTGAAATCAAGTGTATAATACACTCTGCCGGATTCCGTGGTCCCTAACAAAATTCTCCTAAATCAAAAGAAAGTTCCTCGGGTCGTAAAAAAGCGCCACGCAAAGTTTGATCACCAACGGAAGACATTTGGGGTGCTCGGTGTGCCAAAACCAAAGATTCGCCAAACTCCTGATTATCGTGAAAATGTCTTAAAGCTCATTATTTGAGGTCAAATCGAACAGTTGATTTCTCGAAAGGAGCTCGACGCGTGACTCAAAAAAAAAAATGGAGAAAAAGAAACAGGTCCTACGATTTACTCCGAACGGCTCAAATTGAAGTGTATAATACACGGTTTGGATTCTGGGGTCCCAAACAAAATTCTAAATCACATAGAAAGTTCTTCGGGTCGATAAAGCGCCACGCAAAGTTTGAGAACCAACGGAAGACATTTGGGGGTGCCTTAGCCAAAACCAAAGATTCGCCGAAACTCCTGATTATCGTGAAAATGTGTTAAAAATCGTAATTTGAGGTCGAAATCGAACAGGTTGATTCCCAAATGAGTTCGACGCGTGGTTTGAAAAAACAGGAGAAAAGGAAACAGTGGTCCTGCATTTACCTTCCGAACGGCAAAATTGAAGTGTATATATAATACACTTTTTCGATTCGGGTCCCTAACAAAATTCTCCTAAAAATCACATAGAAAGTTCCTAGGGTCAGATAAAGCCGCCACGCAAAGTTTGAGCACCAACGGAAGACATTTGGGGTGCTTGAGTGCGCCACAAACCAAGATTCGCCGATATTCTGATTATCGTGAAAATGTGTTAAAACTCGTTATTTGAGGTCGAAATCAAACAAAGTTGATTCCTGAAAATGAGCTCGACTCGTGGTTGAAAAACAGGAGAAAAAGAAACAGGTCGATACGACCTTCCGAACGGCCGAAATTGAAGTGTATAATACACTGCCGGATTCCGGTCCCTAACAAAATTCTCCGAAAATCACATAGAAAGTTCATAGGGTCAGATAAAGCGACCATGCAATGTTTGAGTACCAACGGAAGACATTTTAGGGTGCCGGTGTGCCACAAACCAAAGATTCAAAAACTCCTGATATCGTGAAAATGTGTTAAAGCTCGTTATTTGAGGTCAAATCAACAGTTGATTCCTGAAATGAGTTCGGACTCGTGGTTGAAAAACAGGAGAAAAAGAAACAGGGTCGACATACGACCTTCCGAACTACAATAAATTGAAGTGTATAATACACGGTTTCCGGATTCGGGGGTCCCGAACAAAATTCTCCTAAATCACATAGAAAGTCCTCTGTCGATAAAGCGGCCATGCAAAGTTTGAGCACTAATGTAAGACATTTGGGGGTGCCGTTGTGCCACAAACCAAAGATTCGCCGAAACTCGGATTATCATGAAAAATGTTTTAAAGCTCGTTATTTGAGGTCAAATCGAACAAAGTTGATTCCCGAAAGGAGCTCGACGCGTGGATCGAAAAACAGGAGAAAGAAAAAGAAACAGGTCCTAGATTTACTCCGAACTAATAAATTGAAGTGTATAATACACTTTCGGATTCGAGTCCCTGAACAAAATTCTCCGGAAATCACATAGAAAGTTCTTTGGGTCAGATAAAGTGGCCACGCAAAGTTTGAGCACCAACGAAGACATTTGGGGGTGCTTGCAGTGCCACAAACCAAGATTCGCCGAAACTCCTGATTATCGTGAAAAATGTGTTAAAGCTCGTTATTTGAGGTCAAATCGAACAGTTTGATTCCCGAAGGAGCTCGGACGCGTGGATCGAAAAACAGGGAGAAAAAGAAACAGTCCTAGTATGACTCTCCGAACTACCAAATTGAAGTGTCTAATACACATTTTTTTGATTCCGGTCCCGAACAAAATTCTCCGAAAATCACATAGAAAGTTCATCGGGTCGATAAAGAGGCCACGCAAAGTTTGAGTACCAACGAAGACATTTTGGGTGCCGGTGCGCCACAAACTGTAATCACGAAACTCGGATTATCGTGAAAATGTGTTAAAACTCGTTATTTGAGGCCGGAATCAAACAAAGTTGATTCCTCGAAATGAGCTCGACGCGTGGTTGAAAAACAGGAGAAAAAGAAATGGTCCTGATTTAACTTCGAACGGCCAAATTGAAATGTATAATACACTTTTCGATTCCGGTCCCGAACAAAATTCTCCGAAAATCACATAGAAAGTTCGTCGGTCGATAAAGAGGCCACGCAAAGTTTGAGTACCAACGGAAGACATTTTGGGGTGCTGCCATGCGCCACAAACCAAGATTCGCCAAACTCCTGATTATCGTGAAAAATGTGTTAAAACTCGTTATTTGAGGCCGGAATCAAACAGTTGATTCTCGAAATGAGCTCGACGCGTGGTTGAAAAACAAAGAGAAAAAGAAACCGGTCCGGGTATTTAACTTCCTGAACGGCCGAAATTGAAATGTATAATACACGTTTTCTGAATTCCGGTCCCTGAACAAAATTCTAAATCACATAGAAAGTTCTTCGGGTCCGATAAAGCGGCCACGCAAAGTTTGAGCACCAACGGAAGACATTTGGGGTGCCGTGTGCAAAAACCATTCGCCGAAACTTGGTGCTATCGTGAAAATGTGTTAAAGCTCGTCATTTGAGGTCAAATCGAATAAAGATTCTGAAATGAGCTCGACGCGTGGTTGAAAAACCGGAGAAAAAGAAACAGGTCCAAGATTTTACCTTCCGAATCACCCGAAATTGAAGTGTATAATACGGTTTTTCTGATTCCGGTCCCGAACAAAATTCTCCGGAAATCACACGTAAAAAATTCCTCGGTCGATAAAGCGTACGCAAAGTTTGAGCACCAACGGAAGAAATTTGGGGGTGCTTTGGTCGCCACAAACCAAAGATTCGCGAAACTCGGATTATCGTGAAAATGAGTTAAAACTCATTATTTGAGGCCGAATCAAACAAAGTTGATTCCTGAAATGAGCTTCGACGCGTGGTTGAATAACAGGAGAAAAAGAAACAGGGTCCTAGTACGAACTTAACGGCCGAAATTGAAGTGTATAATACACGGTTTTTCGGATCTGGTCCCGAAATAAAATTCTCCGGAAATCACATAGAAAGTTCCTCGGTCAGATAAAGCGGCCACGCAAAGTTTGAGCACCAACGGAAGACATTTGGGGGTGCCGGTATGCCACAAAACCAAAGATTCGCCGAAACTCGGATTATCGTGAAAATGTGTTAAAGCTCGTTATTTGAGGCTGAAATCGAACAGTTGATTACTGAAATGAGCTCGGACGCGTGGTTGAAAACCGGGAAAAAGAAACAGGGTCCAAGATCGACCTTCCGACCCAAAATTGAAGTGTATAATACACGGTTTTTCGGATTCCTGTCCCGAACAAAATTCTCCGGAAATCACATAGAAAGTTCCTCGGGTCAGATCAAGCGGCCACGCAAATTTTGAGCACCAACGGAAGACATTTGGGGTGTCATCACTGTACAAAACCAAAGATTCGAAACTCTGATTATCGTGAAAAATCTTTTAAAGCTCGTTATTTGAGGTCAAATCGAACAAAGTTGATTCCCGAAATGAGCTCGGATGCGTGGTTGAAAGTTCCTCGGGTCAGATAAAGCGGCCACGCAAAGTTTTAGCACAAACGGAAGACATTTGGGGTTGCTTGGTGTGCTAAAAACCAAAGATTCGCAAACTCCTGATTATCGTGAAAATGTGATAAAGCTCGTTATTTGAGGTTGAAATCGAACAGGTTGATTCTGAAAGGAGCTCGGACGCGTGACTGAAAAAGAGAGAAAAAGAAACAGGTCCTACGACCTTCCGAACTACCAAATTGAAATGTCTAATACACGCTTTTGGATTCCTGTCCCGAACAAAATTCTCCGAAAATCACATAGAAAGTTCATCGGGTCAGATAAAGCGGCCAACCAAATTTTGAGTACCAACGGAAGACATTTTGGGGTGCCGGTGTGCCAAAACCAAAGATTCGCCGAAACTCTGATTATCGTGAAAAATGCGTTAAAACTCGTTATTTGAGGTCAAATCGAATGTGTTTATTCCTGAAATGAGCTCGACGCGTGGTTGAATAACAGAGAAAAAGAAACAGGGTCCGGTACGAACTTCGAACGGCAGTGAAATTGAAGTGTATAATACACGGTTTTTCTGGGATTCTGGTCCCTTAAAAATTCTCCGAAATCACATAATAAGTTCCTCGGGTCAGATAAAGCGGCCACGCAAAGTTTGAGCACCAACGGAAGACATTTGGGGGTGCCGGTATGCCACAAACCAAAGATTCGCCAAACTTGATTATCGTGAAAATGTGTTAAAGCTCGTTATTTGAGGTTGAAATCGAACAAGTTGATTCCTGAAATGAGCTCGGACGCGTGGTTGAAAAACCGGAGAAAAAGAAACAGTCCGGTCCACGACCTTAACTTCCGACCGTCGAAATTGAAGTGTATAATACACGGTTTTGAATCAGGGTCCCGCAACAAAATTCTCCGGAAATCACATAGAAAGTTCCTCTGTCGATCAAGCGGCCACGCAAATTTTGAGCACCAACGGAAGACATTTGGGGGTGTCGGTTGTGCCCTTGAAACCAAGATTCGCCGAAACGGATTATCGTGAAAAATCTTTTAAAGCTCGTTATTTGAGGTCAAATCAACAGTTGATTCCTGAAATGAGCTCGGATGCGTGGTTGAAAGGTCCTCGGGTCGATAAAGCGCCACGCAAAGTTTTAGCACAAACGGAAGACATTTGGGGTTGCACGGTGTGCAAAACCAAGCATTCGCGAAACTTCGGATTATCGTGAAAAATGTGATAAAGCTCGTTATTTGAGGTCGAAATCGAACATGTTGATTCCCGAAAGGAGCTCGGACGCGTGATAAAAAAAAATGAGAGAAAAAGAAACAGGTCCGGTACGACCTTCCGAACGGAAAGTGAATTGAAATGTCTAATACACGCGGATTCCGGTCCTAACAAAATTCTCGAAAATCACATAGAAAGTTCATCGGGTCAGATAAAGCGGCCAACCAAATTTTGAGTACCAACGGAAGACATTTTGGGGTGCCGGTGTGCCTACAAACCAAAGATTCACCGAAACTCGATTATCGTGAAAATGCGTTAAAACTCGTTATTTGAGGTCAAAATCGAACAGTTTATTCCCGAAATGAGCTCGACGCGTGGTTGAATAACAGGAGAAAAAGAAACAGGTCCGCACGAACTTCCGAACGGCCGAAATTGAAGTGTATAATACACGGTTTTTGGATTCTGTCCTGAAAAAATTCTCCTGAAATCACATAATAAGTTCCTGGGTCGATAAAGCGGCCACGCAAAGTTTGAGCACCAACGGAAGACATTTGGGGTGCCAGTATGCCACAAACCAAAGATTCGCCGAACTTCGGATTATCGTGAAAAATGTGTTAAAGCTCGTTATTTGAGGTAGAAATCGAACAGTTGATTCTGAAATGAGCTCGGACGCGTGGTTGAAAAACCGGAGAAAAAGAAACAGGGTCCAAGACGACCTTCCGACCAATAAATTGAAGTGTATAATACACGGTTTTTCGGGATTCCGGTCCCTAACAAAATTCTCCTAAATCACATAGAAAGTTCCTCGGTCGATCAAGCGGCCACGCAAATTTTGAGCACCAACGGAAGACATTTGGGGGTGTCGTTGCCACAAACCAAAGATTCACGAAACTCGATTATCGTGAAAAATCTTTTAAAGCTCGTTATTTGAGGTCAAATCGAACAAAAAAAAAGTTGATTCCCAAAATGAGCTCGGATGCGTGGTTGAAAGGTCCTCGGTCGGATAAAGCGGCCACGCAAAGTTTTAGCACAAACGGAAGACATTTAGGGTTGGGTGTGCCAAAAACCAAAGATTCGCAAACTTCGATTATCGTGAAAATGTGATAAAGCTCGTTATTTGAGGCTGAAATCGAACAGGTTGATTCCCGAAAGGAGCTCGGACGCGTGACTGAAAAAAGAGAGAAAAAGAAACAGGTCCGCACGACCTTCCCGAACGGTACAAATTGAAATGTCTAATACACGTTTTTGGGATTCCGGAACAAAATTCTCCGAAAATCACATAGAAAGTTCATCGGGTCGATAAAGCGCCAACCAAATTTTGAGTACCAACGGAAGACATTTTGGGGTCTTAGGTGTGCCCAAACCGAAGATTCGCCGAAACTCTGATTATCGTGAAAATGCGTTAAAACTCGTTATTTGAGGTCAAATCGAATGTTTATTCCTGAAATGAGCTCGGACGCGTGGTTGAATAACAGGGAGAAAAAACAGGTCCGTTTGCAACTTCTAACGGGCCGAAATTGAAGTGTATAATACACTTTTTTCGGGATTCGGGTCCCTAAAAATTCTCCGGAAATCACATAATAAGTTCCTCGGGTCGTATAAAGCGGCCACGCAAAGTTTGAGCACCAACGGAAGACATTTGGGGTGCCTGGTATGCCTGAAACCAAAGATTCGCCGAAACTTCGATTATCGTGAAAAATGTGTTAAAGCTCGTTATTTGAGGTTGAAATCGAACAAAGTTGATTCCTGAAATGAGCTCGACGCGTGGTTGAAAAACCGGAGAAAAAGAAACAGGTCCATGATTTACCTTCCGACCGGGCCGAAATTGAAGTGTATAATACACGGTTTTTCGATTCGGGTCCCGAACAAAATTCTCCGAAATCACATAGAAAGTTCCTCGGTCGATCAAGCGTACACGCAAATTTTGAGCACCAACGAAGACATTTGGGGTGTCATTGTACCCAAACCAAAGATTCGCAAACTCGGATTATCGTGAAAATCTTTTAAAGCTCGTTATTTGAGGATCAAATCGAACAGGTTGATTCCTGAAATGAGCTCGGATGCGTGGTTGAAAGGTCCTCGGGTCAGATAAAGCGGCCACGCAAAGTTTTAGCACAAACGGAAGACATTTGGGGTTGCGGTGTGCAAAACCAAAGATTCGCCGAAACTCGGATTATCGTGAAAAATGTGATAAAGCTCGTTATTTGAGGCAAATCGAACAGGTTGATTCCCGAAAGGAGCTCGGACGCGTGACTGAAAAAACAGAGAAAAAGAAAAAGGGTCCTACGACCTTCCGAATCTACCAAATTGAAATGTCTAATACACATTTTTCGGGATTCCTGGGTCCCGAACAAAATTCTCCTAAATCACATAGAAAGTTCATCGGGTCAGATAAAGCGGCCAACCAAATTTTGAGTACCAACGGAAGACATTTTGGGGTGCCGGTGTGCAAACCAAAGATTCGCCGAAACTTCGATTATCGTGAAAAATGTGTTAAAACTCGTTATTTGAGGGTGAAATCGAATGGTTTATTCCTGAAATGAGCTCGGACGCGTGGTTGAATAACAGGGAGAAAAAGAAACAGGGTCCTGATTTAACTTCGAACGGCAAGTGAAATTGAAGTGTATAATACACTATTTTCGGGATTCCGGGTCCCCCAAAAAATTCTCCTGAAATCACATAGAAAGTTCCTCGGTCGATAAAGCGCCACGCAAAGTTTGAGCACCAACGGAAGACATTTGGGGGTGCCGGTATGCCACAAACCAAAGATTCATTTAAACTTCGATTATCGTGAAAAATGTGTTAAAGCTCGTTATTTGAGGCCGAAATCGAACAAGTTGATTCCTGAAATGAGCTCGGACGCGTGGTTGAAAAACCGGAGAAAAAGAAACAGGGGTCCAAAGATCGACCTTCCGACCGGTACAAATTGAAGTGAATACACTGTTTTTCGGATTCCGGTCCGAACAAAATTCTCCGGAAATCACATAGAAAGTTCCTCGGTCGATCAAGCGCCACGCAAATTTTGAGCACCAACGGAAGACATTTGGGGGTGTCATTACCCAAACCAAAGATTCAAAAACTCGGATTATCGTGAAAAATCTTTTTAAAGCTCGTTATTTGAGGTCAAATCTAACAGTTGATTCCGAAATGAGCTCGGATGCGTGGTTGAAAGTTCCTCGGTCGATAAAGCGCCACGCAAAGTTTTAGCACAAACGGAAGACATTTGGGGTTGCTTGTGCAAAACAAAGATTCGCCGAAACTTCGGATTATCGTGAAAAATGTGTTAAAGCTCGTTATTTGAGGTGAAATCGAACAAAGTTGATTCCCGAAGGAGCTCGGACGCGTGGTCGAAAAATGAGAAAAAGAAACAGGTCCGTGACGACTCCTTGAACTACAAATTGAAGTGTATAATACACGGTTTTTCGGGATTCCGGGGTCCCTTAACAAAATTCTCCGGAAATCACATAGAAAGTTCCTCGGGTCAGATAAAGCGGCCATGCAAAGTTTGAGCACTAACGGAAGACATTTGGGGGTGTCGGTGTGCCCCAAACCAGGTTATGGGGCATATGTCGCACCCGTACCGACCGAGTCAACATATTGACCAAGGTCAAAGCCAAAAGACAACAAGTCAAAGAAAAAACAAACTAACCCGACACACCGGCCTTCCGTCACTTGGTCTCGGCTCGAAGAACAAGCCGGACGAGAAGCATATCCGCGTACTCACATCCAATCCCCGGCATGGAGTCAACCAAGCTGCCGCTGTCATGGGTCCCTCGGCGGGTAAGACATCTTTCCACTGCTTTACGACCACTTGGCCACTACGTGACAAAAGGTGAAAGTCTATAAATACTCATCATCTCTCATTGAGAAAACCAACCGAAATCAATCCAATAATCCTGGTATAAACTCCCTTATCTCTCTACAATATACTTTGCCAAGTTAACATACAACTTATCTCTCTAAGTTTACTGACTTGAGCGTCGGAGTGAGTACGCTTGGCCCCAAGCCGAGTCCTCGCTTGTTAATCTTTACAAAAAAGAGTGAAAGGAAGAGACGAGCAACGACATCATTCTACAAGCTCACGTGGTCATAATCCGCGGAATTACACCCTGAACAATTGGCGCCGTCTCGGGGGAAAAGATACTAAAAGCTAGTCACCTACATTAAACAAAAAAACCATTCAAACGAGCTAAGAAGATGTCAAAGCAACAAGAAATCAGAGTAAGGAACCGCATTCTTCCAGGATGACACGTTCCACAATTCTGAGATCGGGATGCCGAAAGAGCTCGGGATGCCGAGAGAGCCGAACACCGCCGCCTACCGACCAAGTCACTGTCATGGGACATGTGGTCGATGAAGCCAAATTGAAGCTATTCCCGACCTGATGGGTAGTACGCCCGTTACCCCCGTCATGACGATTTGGGGCAAGATCCACAGTGACCAGGGCCGATAAAGTGATTCCGAACAACTTGACCGGAGCGATACAAGGAGTTGGGCATGCTAGGACGCCGGCGGAGCCCGTGGTGCCGTGCGGACCCGAGTCCTTCCCCCACTTGCGGGAGGACAGCGTCGCCGCGACAACAACGAGGCTGCGCCCGAAGGAATGAAAGAAGTCCGACTCACCAAAGTCGGACAAGAAGCCCTTCCCGCCGTAGGGAGAGAAGCCGGACTAAGGTTGAGGAGCCGATCGCCGCGTGTCATTCGACACGTGGTCGACAGCCCCCTCGGTGCCTATGTCCTAGAGGTCCCCGTGCCGACTAAGTGAAGCCGCCGCCCATATCATACAAAGGGGATAGCGACCCGACCGACCATCCGAGGCTTTGAGTCGTACATGTCGGTATATGAGCAGCCCGATGAGGTGTGGTGCCGAGTCTTCCCAACGACCCTCATGGGATGGCTCGAGTTGGTACAAGGGCTACCTAATGGCTCGGTATCTTTGTTATCGTTATGCCGACCGAGAGACAATTTCATAGCCCAAAGATGCTTGCAACAAAAGAAGGGCCGTGGAAACATCGATCTCCTAACTATCCGACGGGGGAGGACGAGTCCCTCCGAAGCTGGCGTCAAAAGATTCGACGCTAAGGTTCGAGAGATCCGTGAGCCGAACACCGAATCGGCGGCCTTCAGGCCGATGAAAGGCCTCCCGAAAGGCGATTTCAAAAACGAGCTCATCAAGTGCGAAGACCTCAACTTAGACTCCGCCAAAAAAGATGGTCGACCGAGCCGTAAAGGTGGAAGACTATCACAAGACTGGGTAGGCCACAAGAAGCTGGGCACCCGAGAAAGAGCCGCGGACAACATAGATGAAGGCCGCCGTGACATGAATAGGTCACGGCCGAGAGATTTAATAGGAAACAAAGACTCGGCGGGCGCGAGGAGTTCGGGACCGTACAACCAGAAGCGGTACAAGAGTCTCACCCCCTGGTCACATCTCCAGGAGGTCTTTACCCTAAGCAAGAATGAGGGACGAAGTGGGCAAGGCCCCCAAGGCGAGGGGGACGGTGACGCAAGTCGATTTTGCGAGTACCACGCCACACCGGCCATAAACCGACAACCGTCGGCACCTATGGAACGCCATCGAAGAGCTAATCCGAAAGGAGAGCCTCAAAGCAAGTATGTAGCCGGAGGCCCAGAACAAGCTCCGACGGGGCGAATAGAAAATCCATTTTTCAACGGATGGGAGTAATCCAGGTTGTCATCGGGGGAAACGAGAACGGTGGGTCAACTAATGGGCACAAACGGCACCTAAATGAGTTGTACCAAGCCATCAACTTTGTGCCTAAAACAACGACCCCGCTTCCACCATCCCCCGATATAACCATTGGAAAGAAGGACTACGAGGAGTCATTGCCCGCACAACACCCGCTTGTCGTCCACCTGGATATAGCCAACCACTTGGTCAAAAGGTGCCTGATTGACACATGCGCCTACACGAACATCATGTTCTGGGAGTGCTTTCTTAATCTCGGTCTAAAGATTGGAGACCGAGCCCTGCACTAACCCGCTATACAGACTTCTCCGGGGGCGGTCCGGTACCCCGAGTCAATCGATCGCCGGTGATGTTCGACCAAGCGGATGCGGCCAAAAATGTTTTATCTGAGTTCGTGGTTATTGATGGTTCGTGCCCCTACAATGTTCTCATAGGCCGGGTCACTTTAAGCGAGACCGATGCGGTGATGTCCATCCGGTCCCGACATTGATGTACGTCTCGGACGGGGAAGCACAAAAGCTCGTCTCAAAGGACGAAAAGACGAAATAGTCAACATCCAAGTGTCCCGGGGGTGCAACATGCAATCCCTAAAAGTGGCGAAGAAATCGGAGAAAGGAAGAGCCCATCCTTACAGCAGGAGGGCGATCCGATGAATACTAATGTCGGCATGGTCAAAGGAGCCGAGACCGAAGAAGTGGAAATTGACCCAGGGCGCACCGTAACTGTCGGTGTCAACCTGGAGCCAAAATTCAGGGCCGATCTCCTAAACCTACTGAGGAAGAACAAAGATGTCTTCGCATACTCAGCTGCCGAGATGCCAGGCGTGAGCCGGAGGTGATCGTTCACAAGTGAACTTACTCTCCACCGCTCGGCCTGTCAAGCAGAAGATGAGGAACTCCTCGGGCGAGAAGGATGAGGCCATCAAAGCTGAAATAGACAAATTGTTAGCGGCGGGCTTTATCATGCCTTGTACTTACCCTGAGTGGCTAGCAAATGTTGTAATGGTGAGGAAATCGTCAGGGGCGTGGAGGATGTGTGTTGATTTTACCAATCTTAATAAAGCGTGCCCTAAAGATTGTTATCCCTTGCCTCAAATAGATAGTTTAATTGACGCCACAAACGAGGCTACACTATGTTGAGCCCGCTAGACGCCTTCTCGGGTATCATCGGTATTCACTACGAGGAAGACATGCCTAAATGCGCATTCATCACCATTCACGGCACATACATGTACAAAATAATGCCGTTCGGTTTGAAGAACGCTGGCGCAACTTATACTAGAGTGGTGGACAAAGTGTTCCAAAATCAAAAAGGGCGAAACATCGAGGCTTACGTCGACGACGCTATTGTAAAAAGCAAGTGTGACAAATGAGCACTTGGCGATTTAAGCGAGACATTTTGTTCACTAAGGAAATATAGAATGAAGCTTAACCCAAAGACATGCAACTTTGGTGTCCGGCCGGCAAGTTCCTCGGCGTACTTGTCGGCGCCGGGGAATTAATGCCAATCCGAGGAGAATGTCCAAGCAATACTAGACCTACAGGAGCCGAGAAATCGAAAAGAGGTTATGACGCCCGGCCGAGGATGGCGGCTCTCGCCCGCTTCATCTCTCGGTCGGCCGACAAGAGCACTCCGTTCTTTAAAGTCTTTGAAAGGGAATAAAACTTTAGCCGGGGGGAGGAACAGAGCACGGCTTTCGCAACCGAAAGCCCACCTTCGACACTACCGACCCGTCCGGCCGACGCCGGGGAGACGCTATATCTATACTTAGCGATTACCTCGGCCACTGTCGATCCGTAATCGTCGGGGAAGAAAATAAGCGACAATACCCAATTTACTTTATCACCATACACCGGGGACGCCAAAGAAACTACCCACTAATCGAAAAGGCGGCCCTCGCCGTCGTCGTTGCCGCAAGGAAGCTGAAATCCTACTTCGACGTACATCCCGTGACGGTCTTAACCGACCAGCCATTGGAGAAAGCATTAGAAAAATTCGAAAAATCCGGCAGACTTATCAAATGGGCAGTGGAACTCTCCGGCTTGAGCATTCAGTACAAGCCGAGGCCTTCGATAAAGGGGCAAGCACTTGCAGACTTCCTGGCCGAGTGCACGTATCTAGAAGAATCACACCCCGGCGTGTGGGAAGTGTATGCCGACGGGTCCTCCACGGCGAACAGCTCAGGAGCCGGAATCCTTATCATCAGCCCTAACGGAGACAAGTTTGAGTACGCCTTGAAGTTTACCTTCTCGGCCTCAAATAACGAATCCAAATATGAGGCGGTGATAACTGGAGTCGAGTTAGCTAGAGCTACCGGGGCGGAGCACATTGTGTTGAAAACAGACTCACTCTTAGTGACTAATCAAATCCGAGGAGAGTATGAGACTCGAGACGATGGGATGGTAAGGTATCCGGAGAGGGTAAAAGCGACACATCAAAATTGAAATCTTTCCAAATACTGATGCATCCCTGTGTCCAGAACAACCGAGCCGACGCTCTCTCAAAACTTGCCGTTCAAGCATCAAGAATGTCACGAACCGTGCTGGTGGATATCGAAATGCTAAAAGCATCACTGAGACCGTCGGCATGGGGGGCGACATCGAAGCCGAGACGACGTGGATGACTCCGATAATGAAATACAAGTGACAAATGAGTTGCGGGAGGACCGCATCTGTCTCGAAGATAAGAAAGATTGCTGCAAGGTACTTGGTGTTCGAAGGAGAATTGTACAGAAGGTCCGTAATAAGACCACTCTTGAAATGTGTCGGCCCGGCCGACGCGAACTTATACTTGACAGAGATTCAGAAGGCATCTGGGACATCACATGGGGCGAGAACGCTAGCCCACAAAGCCCTCCGAGCCGGCTACTTCTGGCCTACCATGCTAAAAGATGCCAGGGCAAAAACCAAGAAGTGCAAGAATTGTCGGATGCTCTCGTGTCAATACACCTTCCCGAGACCTGCAACCGGTACTTAGTCCCCTACCATTTGCACAGTGGGGGATGGATTTATTAGGACCATTTCCGACGGCCTCCGGAGGAAGGAAGTACCTGATTGTCGCCATTGACTAATTCACCAAATGGGTCGAGGCTGTCGCGGTACCTGCCAAGACCACGGCGGCCGTAAGAAAGGTGATTTGGGAGAACGTCATAACTCGTTTTGGGTTACCCCAAGTCATTGTATTTGACCACGGCCGAGAGTTTTGGAGCGACATGGTGATGAATTGGTTGGAAGAGCTCGGTAACAAATTCGTATACTCCTCCGTCACACCCTCGAGCAACGGGCGGTGAGGTAGCTAATAAAACAATAGTGAACGGGTTGAAAAAGAAGGTTGAAGATCTAAAGGGAAGATGGGTCGATGAACTACCGGCGTCCCGTGGTCCCTTCGAACCACGAGAAAAGAAGCAACGCAGTGCACCATTCCACCTAGTCTATGGGTCCGAGGCCGTCCGCCAATCAAGGCGGTGCCGACATTCGAACGCAAACCTTTAACCCGATCGAAAATGAAGAAGGCCCGAGAGCCTCCCTAGACCCGGTCGAAGAAAGTCGAGATACGGCACGGCTCAACTTGGCGGTATATCAAAACCGAATGAGAAGAGCCTACAACCGTAGGGTCCACAAAGGGGACTTAATAGTAGGAGATCTAGTCCTGAGAAAGTCGGCCGTAACCAACAAAGGAAACATCCATGGTAAAATGACGGCTAACCCCAGGGAAGGACCCTACAAGGTGGTTGAAGAAATGAGGCGGGGACATACCTACCGACAGAGCATGGAGGGTGTGCCTCTAATGAGCCATTGGAACACCGACAACCTTAGGAAATATTTCGTATAGCGGCGGAGGTGTCCGAGACCGTTGTGGGCACCCCAACGCGTGATTATATCTTATGAAGAGTGATCCAAGTTTTCCATCGAAATGCTTGTCCCCTCCGTAGTCGTACCAAAGTAGACGCCACGCCAAAGCATCCACGACAAATGCAGTTGATACTCGCGGCGACCAACATGCTAAGTAGACGCCACGTCCGATCACTACAAATGCAGTTGATACTGCAAAGCGACCAACATGCTTAAGAACGTATAAGTACAATTGAGTAACGCAAAATCGCTGGCGCCTCGGCCAATCCGGGAGTGGCAGAGGAAGCGATCAATATGTCTATAGATACGAATGCGGTGCCGTAACCCCGATTGCCTCGGCCAAAGCCGGGAGTGACGGGAAAATCGACCGATATGCTAACATGTTTACAACAATGATTGTGAAGCGCAAATCCGACCGTCTCGGCGGGCACCGGTGGAGGAGGAAGCGACCGACATGCCAACATGTTGCTAAGCAAATTGGCACGACCAATATGCTAAAAATGTTTAAGTCTGATTGAGATACGCAATCTAACGCTCGGCCAAGCCGAAGGTAAAACGAAAAAGCGCTCAATATGTTTAAAAACGTAAGAAGACAACTTAATGGAGGATGAGATCAAAGCCTCGGCCAAGCCGAAGGCAAATAAACAAACTTTATTGAAAAATGTTTACAAGTGAGGCAAAACAAAGTCGACGGCCGTCCCCATAGGGATAGCCTAAGCACAACCTACCAAAGTTTAACAAAAAAAAGAAGGAACAACAAAAATTACAACATTTCAGACATGAAGTGCCAAAAGGATGGCGAGGAGGAAAGGCTCAATAGTTGGCCCCAACAGTGAAGTCGTCCAAAGGACCGGGTGAATCTAGTGACGACCGCCCGTCTCCCCATGTTTGTTCTTTGCTCGCCCCACCGGCCTTGAGCAAAGATCACCAACATGGGCGGCCCGAGAGGACGACTTGCGGCTTCACTTGCCTTTGCCCTCTCGGCCTCCTCCCTAGCCTCCTTCACCTTAGCAGCATGGGCCGCCTTGGCGCAGCTTCCTCAGCCTTCGCCGCCTTCGCCTCGGGCTGCGGCCTTAGCCTCCGCAGCGACCGCCTTCTCATCTAGAAGCTTTGTCAAAATCCCGCCACGGAAAGGTGCCTTCAGGAAGGAGCTCCTTAATCGCATCCCCGGTAGCATCTTCACTTGGTCCCGTGCGGCACATATCTCGGGGATGATGACGGTTTTCAGCATCTCAATATCCTTCTCCCTCTGAGCAAGGATAACCTTTGTGCCCTTATGCTCCTTCGCCTCGGCCAAATGCAGGGACTTCCATTTTTCCCTCTGCTCAACCATGCTCTTATAACCGCCCTCAAATTTGTCTTTCTCCTCCCGCAGCTTAGCGGCGTCAGCCAACGCAGACTCAACCTTAGCTCTCTCGGCCTGGACCACCTTCTCAGCGTCCTCCTTAAGCTTTCGCTCAGCGAGGAAGTCCTTCATGGTGGCTAAGAAGTCCTTTTTCGTCCTCTCGGCCTTCTTCCTAGCAGCGACAAGCTCAAGCCTAAGCCGTTCGAGCGTAGGGGCAGTTTGAGCCACGAGCTTTTCTTGCTCGATAATATGAGTGCCTTGACTTCACCACTTCACCACCTTTTTTGGCCAACCTTATACCGTCCGCCCTGAGCTGAACGGAGGAAGCCTTCTCGGACGAGGAGTCGGCGGCGGCATTTTTATCTCCCGTCTGCACAGGCTGCTTCTCCAATTGCCGTTCGGTGAGAACAACAGCTGGCGACGGCTGATCTATAAAAAACCCAGACAAAGCGTCCATGTCAACATTCATCGACATATCGAAAGCCCGTCATCGAATGCATAAGGAACCCGCTAAATCCGAGCCATGGGTTAGATCCGTACCGTCCACCTGCCTTCTTGGATTGAGGGCCTGACCCTCCTCTTTCCCCGCCTCGGTAATGTGCAGAAGAACAACTTCCTTCCTCTTATTTGAAGGAGGAGGACCCTCCGAATCGGTGACGTCCTCATCAACATTGACGACCACCTTCTCCTTTTGGACTACGGGGATTGGAGATCGGGTCGGAGTTCGTGAGGGGCCTGCGCTGCGATCACGCGGCGCGGCTTTAGGGTGCAGCTCAACAACTCTCCCATCCTGGTCAAGTCCCAACTTGTTTAGGATGGAGACAGACAGATCCCGCCAAATCGATCCGCAAAAGAAACAAAGCGAGTTAAGCAAAAGAAGTAAACCGGGGCTAAAACACGAAGCATAAAAAGAAAAGGTGGGCCTCATACCGACCCTCACCACCCTGGCCGAGGGCCGTGATGAGGCCGACGTAACAAAGCGGCTCATCTTGAAGGACGATCTGCGTCGGAGGCATCCATCCCTTCGGCGTGCCATCCTCTCGGCCTCGAACATGCTCATGGCCCGCACCCGTCATCCTTTAGATAGACCTTCTTGGCGTCCATCTTAATCTTATTACGGAGACATATCTTTCATGCTCCCCACGACTCTCGACCGCAAATTGACGCGCGCTGAAGGACCGGGCAAGGGATAGTCCTCCGAACCTCGACGTATACCCACCGCCCCTTCCGATCTTTGCAAGATGTCGGCTTGAGACGGTCACATAACCCGGCTCGGTCGCACGTTGTACCACCTCGTGCCGCCTAGGGTAGTCTCTCCGAAGATGGTGGAGCCGGCGAAAAGGTTCACCGTCAGGGCCTCCCCTTAAAGAGACAGAACCATACGAAGCCAATAATCGTCCCGATGGCCAACGGATGCGGTTGTGCCACAAATGACATTCATGGCTTTAATTATGGCCGCGACGTGTTCATTAAGAGGAAACCGGAGCCCATACTCCAAGTGTCTAATATACACGCCGATACAACCTTCGGGAGGGCAACAGATCGCTGATCACCCTCGTGGGACAATAATTCTATACCCCCGCCGAAGGAGTAATGGTCTTCAAAAAGTTCGTGGCCGAGACACTAGCGAACTTGTTCGTCCAAACACGATCAGGTTTAATCGAGCAGGCTTCGCCGTGCCTCCCGGAGTTGAGGTACTAGGCAGAGCATCAGCAGAAGACATGGTGGCAACAATTAATTAACAAATAAAAGTTGGGGAAGAATTTGTTTGTTTACCTTGAAAGAAAGTGTTACGCCGAGTAACGCTTCGAAAATTAGAGAGAAGACGCTTCGAAAACTAGAGAGAGGAAAATTTTTGAGAAAAAGAAGTTTGCAGGTCAAAATGAGGGGCATACTGCTCTATTTATAGAGCAAAGCCCATTCAGTGGACCAATCAGAGCAAAGCCCATGAAGCGTCCACCAATCAGCACCAAGCCACGTGTCAAGCATGCAACCACGGAACGTCAATCGACATACAGTGACCAATCTTCTTCGACACGCTCCTTGGTATCTACTCGCCAATGGCCAGCTGATCAACCAAGCTTGACAGCACCGGCCGGGGGCAATCAAAAGCACACGGCACTCCCAACCTTGGTCTCGGCCAGCGCCATTTTCTTTTCCACATTCGATGTCCATTACACAAACATGTGGAGGGGGGATATGGTACGGCCTGAACAGAACCAAGCCGAGGAAGAAGTTCGACATGCGCAGAATACGCTCAACACGCATCGAAGGTCCATACCACGGCATAGACTATGCTGGGGGCAAATTGATGGGGCATATTCTGCACCCGCTGACCGAGTCAACATATTGACCAAGGTCAAAGCCAAAAGACAACAAGTCAAAGAAAAAACAGCCTAACCGACGCAGCCTATCGGCCTGTTACTTGGGTCTCGGCTCGGCAACTAGCCGGCCGAGAAGCATATCCGCGTACTCACATCCAGTCCCCTCGGCATGGAGTCAACCGGCCCGCCGGGAATTGTCATGGGTCCCTCGGCCGAGGGTAAGACAGTCTTTGCACCTGCTACGACCACTTGGCCACTTGGCCACTACGTGACAAAAGGTGAAAGTCTATAAATACTTATCATCTCTCATTGAGAAAACCAACTGAAATCAATCCAATAATCTGGTATAAACTCCCTTATCTCTCTACAATATACTTTGCCAAGTTAACATACAACTTATCTCTCTAAGTTTACTGACTTGAGCGTCGGTGTGAGTACGCTTAGCCCCAAGCCGAGTCCTCAGTTTGTTAATCTTTACAGAAAAGAGTGAAAGGAAGAGACGAGCAACGACATCATTCTACAAGCTCACGTGGTCACAATCCTGCTTCTGAATTACACCCGAACACCAAAGATTCGCCGACACTCGGATTATCGTGAAAAATGTGTTAAAGCTCGTTATTTGAGGCCGAAATCGAACAGGTTGATTCCTAAAAGGAGCTCGGACGCGTGACTAAAAAACGGGAGAAAAAGAAACAGTGGTCCGGTGCGACTCTCCGAACGGCTGAAATTGAAGTGTATAATACACGGTTTTTCGGGATTCTGGAGTCCCGGAACAAAATTCTCCAGAAATCACATAGAAAGTTCTTTGGGTCAGATAAAGTGGCCACGCAAAGTTTGAGCACCAACGGAAGACATTTGGGGGTGCCGGTGTACCTAAAAACCAAAGATTCGCTCGAAACTCGGATTATCGTGAAAAATGTGTTAAAGCTCGTTATTTGAGGCTGAAATCGAACAGGTTGATTCCTGAAAGGAGCTCGGACGCGTGACTGAATAATAGGGAGAAAAAGAAACAGGGTCCGGTACGACTCTCCGAACGGCTGAAATTGAAGTGTATAATACACGGTTTTTCGGGATTCTGGGGTCCCGGAACATAATTCTCCGGAAATCACATAGAAAGTTCTTCGGGTTAGATAAAGCGGCCACGCAAAGTTTGAGCACCAACGGAAGACATTTGAGGGTGCCGGTGTGCCAGAAACCAGCATTCACCGAAACTCGGATTATCGTTAAAAATGTGTTAAGCTCATTATTTGAGGTCAAATCGAAACAGTTAATTCCTGAAATGAGCTTGGACGCGTAATTGAAAAACAGGGAGAAAAAGAAACAGGGTCCGGTACAACCTTCCGAACGGCTGAAATTGAAGTGTCTAATACATAGTTTTTCGGGATTCCGGGTCCCGGAACAAAATTCTCCGAAAATCACATAGAAAGTTCATCGGGTCAGATAAAGCGGCCACGCAAAGTTTGAGTACCAACGGAAGACATTTTGGGGTGCCGGTGTGCCACAAACCAGCATTCGCCGAAACTCGGATTATCGTGAAAAATGTGTTAAAGCTCGTTATTTGAGGCTGAAATCGAACAGATTGATTCCTGAAATGAGTTCGGATGCGTAGTTTAAAAACAGGAGAAAAGGAAACAGGTCCGTCGACCTTCCGAACGGCAGTGAAATTGAAGTGTATATACACGGTTTTTCGGGGTCCCGGAACAAAATTCTTCGGAAATCACATAGAAAGTTCCTCGGGTCAGATAAAGCGGCCACGCAAAGTTTGAGCACAAACGGAAGACATTTGGGGGTGCCGGTGCGCCACAAACCAGCATTCGCCGAAACTCGGATTATCGTGAAAAATGTGTTAAAACTAGTTATTTGAGGCTGAAATCAAACAGTTGATTCCCGAAATGAGCTCGGACGCGTGGTTGAAAAACAGGAGAAAAAGAAACAGGTCCGTACGAATTTGAACGGCCGAAATTGAAGTGTATAATACACGGTTTTTTTGGATTCCGGTCCCGAACAAAATTCTCCGAAAATCACATAGAAAGTTTCACGGGTCAGATAAAGCGGCCACGCAAAGTTTGAGCACCAACGGAAGACATTTGGGGGTGCCGGTGTGCCAAAAACCAGCATTCGCCGAAACCCGGATTATCGTGAAAATGTGTTAAAGCTCGTCATTTGAGGTCGAAATCGAACAGTTGATTCTGAAATGAGCTCGGACGCGTGGTTGAAAAACCGGAGAAAAGAAACTGGTTCGCACGACCTTCGGACCGGCCAAATTGAAGTGTATAATACACGGTTTTTCGGGATTCCGGGGTCTCGAACAAAATTCTCCTAAATCACATAGAAAGTTCCTCGGGTCGATAAAGCGGCCACGCAAAGTTTGAGCACCAACGGAAGACATTTGGGGGTGCTTGGTGTGCCAAAAACCAAAGATTCGCCGAAACTCGGATTATCGTGAAAATGTGTTAAAGCTCGTTATTTGAGGTCAAATCGAACAAAGTTGATTCCCGAAATGAGCTCGGACGCGTGGTTGAAAAACCGGAGAAAAAGAAACAGGAAGTGTATAATACACGGTTTTTCGGGATTCCAGGGTCCCGAACAAAATTCTCCGGAAATCACATAGAAAGTTCCTCGGGTACGATAAAGCGGTCACGCAAAGTTTGAGCACCAACGGAAGACATTTGGGGGTGTCATTGTGCCACAAACCAAAGATTCGCCAAACTCGGATTATCGTGAAAAATCATAAAGCTCGTTATTTGAGGTGAAATCGAACAAGTTGATTCCTGAAATGAGCTCGGACGCGTGGTTGAAAAAACCGGAGAAAAAGAAAAAGGGTCCTGACGACCTTCCGACCGGCCGAAATTGAAGTGTATAATACACGGTTTTTCGAGATTCCGGTCCCGAACAAAATTCTCTGAAATCACATAGAAAGTTTCTCGGTCGATAAAGCGGCCACGCAAAGTTTGAGCACAAACGGAAGACATTTGGGGTGCCTGTGTGCCAAAAACCAGCATTCGCCGAAACTCGGATTATCGTGAAAAATGTGTTAAAACTCGTTATTTGAGGCTGAAATCGAATAGGTTGATTCCTGAAATGAGCTCGGACGCGTGGTTGAAAAACAGGGAGAAAAAGAAACAGGGTCCGGTACGACCTTCCGAACGGCTGAAATTGAAATGTAAAATACATGGTTTTTCGGGATTCCGGGGTCCCGGAACAAAATTCTCTGGAATTCACATAGAAAGTTTCTCGGGTCATATAAAGCGGCCACGCAAAGTTTGAGCACAAACGGAAGACATTTGGGGGTGCCGGTGTGCCAAAAACCAGCATTCGCCGAAACTCGGATTATCGTGAAAAATGTGTTAAAGCTCGTTATTTGAGGTCAAATCGAACAGTTGATTCTGAAATGAGCTCGGACGCGTGGTTGAAAAACAGGAGAAAAAGAAACAGGTCCGTGCGACTCTCCGAACGGCCGAAATTGAAGTGTAATACACGGTTTTTCGGGATTCGAGTCCCTTTAACAAAATTCTCCAGAAATCACATAGAAAGTTCTTTGGGTCAGATAAAGTGGCCACGCAAAGTTTGAGCACCAACGGAAGACATTTGGGGGTGCTTGGTGTACAAACCAAGATTCGCCGAAACTTGATTATCGTGAAAAATGTGTTAAAGCTCGTTATTTGAGGCCGAAATCGAACAAAGTTGATTCTGAAAAAGCTCGGACGCGTGACTGAAAAACAGGGAGAAAAAGAAACAGGGTCCGGTACGACTCTCCGAACGGCTGAAATTGAAGTGTATAATACACGGTTTTTCGGGATTTTGAGGTCCCGGAACATAATTCTCCTGAAATCACATAGAAAGTTCTTGGTCGATAAAGCGGCCACGCAAAGTTTGAGCACCAACGGAAGACATTTGAGGGTGCCGGTGTGCGAAAACCAAAGATTCACCGAAACTCGGATTATCGTTAAAAATGTGTTAAGCTCATTATTTGAGGCTGAAATCGAACAGGTTAATTCCTGAAATGAGCTTGGACGCGTGATTGAAAAACAGGGAGAAAAAGAAACAGGGTCCGGTACGACCTTCCGAACGGCTGAAATTGAAGTGTCTAATACACAGTTTTTCGGGATTCCGGGTCCCGGAACAAAATTCTCCGAAAATCACATAGAAAGTTCATCGGGTCAGATAAAGCGGCCACGCAAAGTTTGAGTACCAACGGAAGACATTTTGGGGTGGCGGTGTGCCACAAACCAGCATTCGCCGAAACTCAAATTATCGTGAAAAATGTGTTAAAGCTCGTTATTTGAGGCTGAAATCGAACAGATTGATTCCTGAAATGAGTTCGGATGCGTGGTTTAAAAACAGGGAGAAAAGTAAACAGGGTCCGGTACGACCTTCCGAACGGCTGAAATTGAAGTGTATATACACGGTTTTTCGGGGTCCCGGAACAAAATTCTTCGGAAATCACATAGAAAGTTCTTCGGGTCAGATAAAGCGGCCACGCAAAGTTTGAGCACAAACGGAAGACATTTGGGGGTGCCGGTGCGCCACAAACCAGCATTCGCCGAAACTCGGATTATCGTGAAAAATGTGTTAAAAATCGTTATTTGAGGCTAAATCAAACAGGTTGATTCCGGAAATGAGCTCGGACGCGTGGTTGAAAAACAGGGAGAAAAAGAAATGCAGTCCGCGAATTTCGGAACGGCTAAAATTGAAGTGTATAATACACGGTTTTTCGGGATTCCGGGGTCCCGGAACAAAATTCTCCGAAAATCACATAGAACGTTCCTCGGGTCAGATAAAGCGGCCACGCAAAGTTTGATCACCAACGGAAGACATTTGGGGGTGCCGGTGTGCAAAAACCAAGATTCGCGAAACTCGGATTATCGTGAAAAATGTGTTAAAGCTCGTTATTTGAGAATGAAATCGAACAAGTTGATTCCTGAAATGAGCTCGGACGCGTGGTTGAAAAACCGGAGAAAAAGAAACTCGGGTTCGATTTACCTTCCGACCGGCTGAAATTGAAGTGTATAATACACTGCTTTTTTGGGATTCCGAGGTCTCGGAACAAAATTCTCCGAAAATCACATAGAAAGTTCCTCGGGTCGATAAAGCGGCCACGCAAAGTTTGAGCACCAACGGAAGACATTTGGGGTGCTGGTGTGCAAAAACCAAAGATTCGCGAAATTGGATTATCGTGAAAAATGTGTTAAAGCTCGTTATTTGAGAATGAAATCGAATGGTTGATTCTGAAATGAGCTCGGACGCGTGGTTGAAAAAACAGGAGAAAAAGAAACAGTGGTCCTCGACCTTCCGAACTAAAATTGAAATGTAAAATACATGGTTTTTCGGGATTCCTAACAAAATTCTCTGGAAATCACATAGAAAGTTTCTCGGTCGATAAAGCGGCCACGCAAAGTTTGAGCACAAACGGAAGACATTTGGGGGTGCTTGGTGTGCAAAAACCAAGATTCGCCGAAACTCGGATTATCGTGAAAATGTGTTAAAGCTCGTTATTTGAGGTCAAATCGAACAAAGTTGATTCTGAAATGAGCTCGGACGCGTGGTTGAAAAGCGAGGAGAAAAGAAACAGGGTCCTGATTTCTCCGAACGGTTTGAAATTGAAGTGTATAATACACGGTTTTTCGGGATTCTGGAGTCCCGGAACAAAATTCTCCGGAAATCACATAGAAAGTTCTTTGGGGCAGATAAAGTGGCCACGCAAAGTTTGAGCACCAACGGAAGACATTTGGGGGTGCCGGTGTGCCACAAACCAGCATTCGCCGAAACTCGGATTATCGTGAAAAATGTGTTAAAGCTCGTTATTTGAGGTCAAATCGAACAAAGTTGATTCCGGAAAGGAGCTCGGACGCGTGGTCGAAAAACAGGAGAAAAAGAAACAGGTCCTGACGACTCTCCGAACGGCTGAAATTGAAGTGTATAAATACACGGTTTTTCGGGATTCAGGGTCCCGAACATAATTCTCGAGAAATCACATAAAAAGTTCTTCAGTCGAGATAAAGCGGCCACGCAAAGTTTGAGCACCAACGGAAGACATTTGAGGGTGCTTGGTGTGCCGAAACCAAGATTCACCGAAACTCGGATTATCGTTAAAAATGTGTTAAGCTCATTATTTGAGGTCAAATCGAACAGTTAATTCCTGAAATGAGCTTGGACGCGTAATTGAAAAACAGGGAAAAAGAAACAGGTCCCAGTTACCTTCCGAACTACCGAAATTGAAGTGTCTAATACACGGTTTTTCGGGATTCTGGGGTCCCGGAACATAATTCTCCGGAAATCACATAGAAAGTTCTTTGGGTCAGATAAAGTGGCCACGCAAAGTTTGAGCACCAACGGAAGACATTTGAGGGTGCCGTGTGCGAAAACCAAAGATTCACCGAAACTCGGATTATCGTTAAAAATGTGTTAAAGCTCGTCATTTGAGGTCAAATCGAACAGGTTGATTCCTGAAATGAGCTCGGACGCGTGGTTGAAAAACCGGAGAAAAAGAAACTGGGTTCGATACGACCTTCCGACCGGTCAAAATTGAAGTGTATAATACACGTTTTTCGGATTCGGTCCCGAACAAAATTCTCCGGAATCACATAGAAAGTTCCTCGGGTCGATAAAGCGGCCACGCAAAGTTTGAGCACCAACGGAAGACATTTGGGGGTGCCGGTGTGCAAAAACCAAACATTCGCCGAAACTCGGATTATCGTGAAAAATGTGTTAAAGCTCGTTATTTGAGGCTGAAATCGAACAGTTGATTCCTGAAATGAGCTCGGACGCGTGGTTGAAAAACCGGGAGAAAAAGAAACAGTGTCCGATGCGACCTTCCGACCGTGAAATTGAAGTGTATAATACACGTTTTCGGATTCGGTCCCGAACAAAATTCTCCGGAAATCACATAGAAAGTTCCTCGGTCGATAAAGCGGCCACGCAATGTTTGAGCACCAACGGAAGACATTTGGGGGTGCCGGTGTGCAACA
The DNA here is from genome assembly GCF_048544455.1 of Silene latifolia. NCBI lineage: Eukaryota > Viridiplantae > Streptophyta > Magnoliopsida > Caryophyllales > Caryophyllaceae > Silene > Silene latifolia. The sequence continues at coordinate 151,921,160 of NC_133528.1, read as the reverse complement.
AACCAACATTCGCCAAACTCGGATTATCGTGAAAAATGTGTTAAAGCTCGTTATTTGAGGCTGAAATCGAACAGTTGATTCCTGAAATGAGCTCGGACGCGTGGTTGAAAACCGGAGAAAAAGAAACAGGTCCATTTACCTTCCAACCGGTGAAATTGAAGTGTATAATACACGGTTTTTGGATTCCGGTCCCTAACAAAATTCTCCGGAAATCACATAGAAAGTTCCTCGGGTACGATGAAGCGGTCACGCAAAGTTTGAGCACCAACGGAAGACATTTGGGGGTGTCATTGTGCCACAAACCAAAGATTCGCCGAAACTCGGATTATCGTGAAAAATATGTTAAAGCTCGTTATTTGAGGCTGAAATCGAACAGGTTGATTCCTGAAATGAGCTCGGACGCGTGGTTGAAAAAACCGGGAGAAAAAGAAACAGGGTCCGGTACGACCTTCCGACCGGCTGAAATTGAAGTGTATAATACACGGTTTTTCGGGATTCCGGGGTCCCGGAATAAAATTCTCCGGAAATCACATAGAAAGTTCCTCGGGTCAGATAAAGCGGCCACGCAAAGTTTGAGCACCAACGGGAGACATTTGGGGGTGTCATTGTGCCTGAACCAAAGATTCGCCGAAACTCGGATTATCGTGAAAAATCTGTTAAAGCTCTTTATTTGAGGCTGAAATCGAACAGGTTGATTCCTGAAATGAGCTCGGGCGCGTGGTTGAAAAACAGGGAGAAAAAGAAACAGGGTCCGGTACGAACTTCGGAACGGCGGAAATTGAAATGTATAATACACGGTTTTTCGGGATTCTGGGGTCCCGAAACAAAATTCTCCGGAAATCACAGAGAAAGTTCCTCGGGTCAGATAAAACGGCCACGCAAAGTTTGAGAACCAACGGAAGATATTTGGGGGTGTCGGTGTGCCACAAACCACATTCGCCGAAACTCGGATTATCGTGAAAAATGTGTTAAACCTCGTTATTTGAGGCTGAAATCGAACAGGTTGATTCCTGAAATGAGCTCGGAATCGTGGTTGAAAAACTGAGAGAAAAAGAAACAGGGTCCGATACGACCTTCCGAACGGTTGAAATTGAAGTGTATAATACACGGTTTTTCGGGATTCCAGGGTCCCGGAACAAAATTCTCCGGAAATCAAAAAAAAAAGTTCCTCGGGTCAGATAAAGCAGCCACGCAAAGTTTGATCGCCAACGGAAGACATTTGTGGGTGTCGGTGTGCCACAAACCAGCATTCGCCGAAACTCGGATTATCGTGAAAAATGTGTTAAAGCTCGTTATTTGAGGCTGAAATCGAACAGGTTGATTCCTGAAAGGAGCTCGGATGCGTGACTTAAAAACAGGGAGAAAAAGAAACGGGGTTGATTTACTCTCCGAACGGCTCAAATTGAAGTGTATAATACACGGTTTTGGGATTACAGGGTCCCGAACAAAATTCTCCGAAATCACATAGAAAGTTTTTCGGTCGGATAAAGCGACCACGCAAAGTTTGAGCACCAACGGAAGACATTTGGGGGTGCCAAAGTGCAAAAACCAGATTCGCCGAAACTCGGATTATCGTGAAAAATGTGTTAAAGCTCGTCATTTGAGGTCAAATCGAACAGTTGATTCTGAAATGAGCTCGGACGCGTGGTTGAAAACCGGAAGAAAAAGAAACAGGTCCTGTCGACCCTTCCGACCGCCGAAATTGAAGTGTATAATACACGGTTTTTCGGGATTCCGGGGTCTCGGAACAAAATTCTTCGGAAATCACATAGAAAGTTCCTCGGTCAGATAAACCGGCCACGCAAAGTTTGAGCACCAACGGAAGACATTTGGGGGTGCCGTGTGCAAAAACCAAGATTCGCCGAAACTCGGATTATCGTGAAAAATGTGTTAAAGCTCGTTATTTGAGGCTGAAATCGAACAGTTGATTCCTGAAATGAGCTCGGACGCGTGGTTGAAAACCGGGAGAAAAAGAAACAGTTCCGTTTACCTTCCGACCGGGCCGAAATTGAAGTGTACAATACACGGTTTTTCGATTCGGGTTCCGGAACAAAATTCTCCGGAAATCACATAGAAAGATCCTCGGGTCGAGATAAAGCGGTCACGCAAAGTTTGAGCACCAACGAGAAGACATTTAGGGGTGTCATTGTGCCACAAACCAAAGATTCGCAAAACTCGGATTATAGTGAAAAATCATAAAAGCTCGTTATTTGAGGCTGAAATCGAACAGGTTGATTCCTGAAATGAGCTCGGACGCTTGGTTGAAAAACCGGAAGAAAAAGAAACAGGGTCCGGTACGACCTTCCGACCGGCTGAAATTCAAGTGTAATACACGGTTTTTCGGAATTCCGGGGTCTCGGAACAAAATTCTCCGGAAATCACATAGAAAGTTCCTCGGGTCAGATAAAGCGGCCACGCAAAGTTTGAGCACCAACGGAAGACATTTGGGGTGCGGTGTGCCAAAAACCAAAGATTCGCCGAATCTCGGATTATCGTGAAAAATGTGTTAAAGCTCGTTATTTGAGGCTGAAATCGAACAGGTTGATTCCTGAAATGAGCTCGGACGCGTGGCTGAAAAACCGGGAGAAAAGGAAACAGGGTCCGGTACGACCTTCCGACCGGCTGAAATTGAAGTGTACAATACACGGTTTTTCGGGATTCCGGGGTCCCGGAACAAAATTCTCCGGAAATCACATAGAAAGTTCCTCGGGTCAGATAAAGCGGTCACGCAAAGTTTGAGCACCAACAGAAGACATTTAGGGGTGTCGGTGTGCCAAAACCAAAGATTCGCCGAAACTCGGATTATCGTGAAAAATCATAAAGCTCGTTATTTGAGGTTTGAAATCGAACAGTTGATTCTGAAATGAGCTCGGACGCGTGGTTGAAAGTTCCTCGGGTCGATAAAGCGCCCAGTACGCAAAATTTGAGCACAAACGGAAGATATTTGGGGGTGCAGGTGTGCCAAAAACCAGCATTCGCCGAAACTCGGATTATCGTGAAAAATGTGTTAAAGCTCGTTATTTGAGGCTGAAATCGAACAGGTTGATTCCTGAAATGAGTTCGGTCGCGTGGTTGAAAAACAGGGAGAAAAGGAAACAGGGTCCGGTACGACCTTCCGAACGGTTGAAATTGAAGTGTATAATACACGGTTTTTCGGGATTCCGAGGTCCCAGAACAAAATTCTCCGGAAATCACAAAGAAAGTTCCTCGGGTCAGATAAAACGGCCACGCAAAGTTTGAGCACCAACGGAAGACATTTGGAGGTGTCGGTATGCCACAAACCACATTCGCCGAAACTCGGATTATCGTGAAAAATGTGTTAAAGCTCGTTATTTGAGGCTGAAATCGAACAGGTTGATTCTTGAAAAGAGCTCGGTCGCGTGACTGAAAAACAGGGAGAAAAAGAAACAAGGTCCGGTACGACTCTCCGAACGGCTGAATTTGAAGTGTATAAATACACGGTTTTTCGGGATTCAGGGTCCCTAACAAAATTCTCCGGAAGTCACATAGAAAGTTCCTCGGGTCAGATAAAGCGGCCACGCAAAGTTTGATCACCAACGGAAGACATTTGGGGGTGTCGGTGTGCCACAAACCAGCATTCGCCGAAACTCGGATTATCGTGAAAAATGTGTTAAAGCTCGTTATTTGAGGCTGAAATCGAACAGGTTGATTCCTGAAAGGAGCTCGGACGCGTGACTGAAAAACAGGGAGAAAAAGATACTGGGTCCGGTACAACCTTCCGAACGGCTGAAATTGAAGTGTATAAAACACGGTTTTTCGGGATTCTGGGGTCCCGGAACAAAATTCTCCGGAAATCAAAAAGAAAGTTCCTCGGGTCAGATAAAGTAGCCACGCAAAGTTTGATCACCAACGGAAGACATTTGGGGGTGTCGGTGTGCCACAAACCAGCATTCGCCGAAACTCGGATTATCGTGAAAAATGTGTTAAAGCTCGTTATTTGAGGCTGAAATCGAACAGGTTGATTCCTGAAAGGAGCTCGGATGAGTGACTGAAAAACAGGGAGAAAAAGAAACGGGGTCCGGTACGACTCTCCGAACGGCTCAAATTGAAGTGTATAATACACGGTTTTTCGGGATTCTGGGGTCCCGGAACAAAATTCACCGGAAATCACATAAAAAGTTCTTCGGGTCAGATAAAGCAGCCACGCAAAGTTTGAGCACCAACGGAAGACATTTGGGGGTGCTTGGTGTGCCTGAAACCAAAGATTCGCCGAAACTCGGATTATCGTGAAAAATCTGTTAAAGCTCGTTATTTGAGGCTGAAATCGAACAGGTTGATTCCTGAAATGATTTCGGACGCGTGGTTTAAAAACAGGGAGAAAAGGAAACAGGGTCCGGTACGACCTTCCGAACGGCTGAAATTGAAGAGTATATAATACACGGTTTTTCGGGATTCCGGGGTCCCGGAACAAAATTCTCCGGAAATCACATAGAAAGTTCCTCGGGTCAGATAAAGCGGCCACGCAAAGTTTGAGCACCAACGGAAGATATTTGGGGGTGCCGGTGCGCCACAAACCAGCATTCATCGAAACTCGGATTATCGTGAAAAATGTGTTAAAACTCGTTATTTGAGTCTGAAATCAAACAGGTTGATTCCTTAAATGAGCTCGGACGCGTGGTTGAAAAACAGGGAGAAAAAGAAACAGGGTCCGGTACAAACTTCGGAACGGCTGAAATTGAAGTGTATAATACACGGTTTTTTGGAATTCCGGGGTCCCGGAACAAAATTCTCCGGAAATCACATAGAAAGTTCCTCGGGTCAGATAAATTTGCCACGCAAAGTTTGAGCACCAACGGAAGACATTTGGGGGTGCCGGTGTGCCAAAAACCAGCATTCGCCGAAACTCGGATTATCGTGAAAAATGTGATAAAGCTCGTCATTTGAGGCTGAAATCGAACAGGTTGATTCCTGAAATGAGCTCGGACGCGTGGTTGAAAAACCGGGAGAAAAAGAAACAGGGTCCGGTACGACCTTACGACCGGCTGAAATTGAAGTGTATAATACACGGTTTTTCGGGATTCCGGGGTCTCGGAACAAAATTCTCCGGAAATCACATAGAAAGTTCCCCGGGTCAGATAAAGTGGCCACGCAAAGTTTGAGCACCAACGGAAGACATTTGGGGGTGCCGGTGTGCCAAAAACCAAAGATTCGCCGATACTCGGATTATCGTGAAAAATGTGATAAAGCTCGTTATTTGAGGTCAAATCGAACAAAGTGATACCTGAAATGAGCTCGGACGCGTGGTTGAAAAACCGGAGAAAAAGAAACAGGTCCGTCGACCTTCCGACCGGGTGAAATTGAAGTGTATAATACACGGTTTTTCGGATTCAGGGTCCCGAACAAAATTCTCCGAAAATCACATAGAAAGTTCCTCGGGTCGATAAAGCGGCCACGCAAAGTTTGAGCACCAACGGAAGACATTTGGGGGTGTCATTGTGCCACAAACCAAAGATTCGCCGAAACTCGGATTATCGTGAAAAATCTATTAAAGCTCGTTATTTGAGGCCGAAATCGAATGTTGATTCCTGAAAGGAGCTCGGACGCGTGACTGAAAAACAGGGAGAAAAAGAAACAGGGTCCGGTACGACTCTCCGAACGGCTGAAATTGAAGTGTATAATACACGGTTTTTCGGGATTCTGGGGTCCCGGAACAAAATTCTCCGGAAATCACATAGAAAGTTCTTCGGGTCAAATAAAGCGGCCATGCAAAGTTTGAGCACTAACGGAAGACATTTGGGGGTGCCGGTGTGCCACAAACCAGCATTCGCCGAAACTCGGATTATCGTGAAAAATGTGTTAAAGCTCGTTATTTGAGTCTTAAATCGAACAGGTTGATTCCTGAAATGAGTTCGGATGCGTGGTTGAAAAACAGGGAGAAAAAGAAACAGGGTCCGGTACGACCTTCCGAACGGTTTAAATTGAAGTGTATAATACACGGTTTTTCGGGATTCCGAGGTCCCGGAACAAAATTCTTCGGAAATCACAAAGAAAGTTCCTCGGGTCAGATAAAACGCCCACGCAAAGTTTGAGCACCAACGGAAGACATTTGGGGGTGTCGGTGTGCCACAAACCACATTCGCCGAAACTCGGATTATCGTGAAAAATGTGTTAAAGCTCGTTATTTGAGGCTGAAATCGAACAGGTTGATTCCTGAAAAGAGCTCGAACGCGTGACTGAAAAACAGGGAGAAAAAGAAACAGGGCCCGGTACGACTCTCCGAACGGCTGAAATTGAAGTGTATAATACACGGTTTTTCGGGATTCTGGGTCCCTAACAAAATTCTTCGAAATCAAATAGAAAGTTCCTCGGGTCAGATAAAGCGGCCATGCAAAGTTTGAGCACTAACGGAAGACATTTGGGGGTGCCGGTGTGCCACAAAACAAAGATTCACGAAACTCGGATTATCGTGAAAAATGTGTTAAAGCTCGTTATTTGAGGTGAAATCGAACAGGTTGATTCCTGAAAGGAGCTCGGATGCGTGACTGAAAAACAGGAGAAAAAACAGGGTCCTGATGCGACCTTCCGAACGGTTTAAATTGAAGTGTATAATACACGGTTTTTCGGGATTCCGAGGTCCCGGAACAAAATTCTTCGGAAATCACAAAGAAAGTTCCTCGGGTCAGATAAAACGGCCACGCAAAGTTTGAGCACCAACGGAAGACATTTGGGGGTGTCGGTGTGCCACAAACCACATTCGCCGAAACTCGGATTATCGTGAAAAATGTGTTAAAGCTCGTTATTTGAGGCTGAAATCGAACAGGTTGATTCTGAAAAGAGCTCGAACGCGTGGTCGAAAAACAGGAGAAAAAGAAACAGGGCCTGTTTACTCTCCGAACGGTGAAATTGAAGTGTCTAATACACGGTTTTTCAGGATTCTGGGGTCCCGGAACAAAATTCTCCGGAAATCACATAGAAAGTTCTTCGGGTCAGATAAAGGGGCCACGCAAAGTTTGAGCACCAACGGAAGACATTTGGGGGTGCCGGTGTGCCTGAAACCAAAGATTCGCCAAACTCGATTATCGTGAAAAATGTGTTAAAGCTCGTTATTTGACGCTGAAATCGAACAGTTGATTCCTAAAAGGAGCTCGGACGCGTGGTCGAAAAACAGGAGAAAAAAAACAGGGTCCGTGCGACTCTCCGAACATTTGAAATTGAAGTGTATATTACACGGTTTTTCGGGATTCTGGGGTCTCGGAACAAAATTCTCCGGAAATCAAAAAGAAAGTTCCTCGGGTCAGATAAAGCGGCCACGCAAAGTTTGAGTACCAACGGAAGACATTTTGGGGTGTCGGTGTGCCACAAACCAGCATTCGCCGAAACTCGGATTATCGTGAAAAATGTGTTAAAACTCGTTATTTGAGGCTGAAATCGAACAGGTTGATTCCTCAAATGAGCTCGGACTCGTGGTTAAAAAACAGGGAGAAAAAGAAACAGGGTCCGATACGACCTTCCGAACGGTTGAAATTGAAGTGTATAATACACGGTTTTTCGAGATTCCGGGGTCCCGGAAAAAAATTCTCCGGAAATCAAAAAGAAAGATCCTCTGGTCAGATAAAGCGGCCACGCAAAGTTTGATCACCAACGGAAGACATTTGGGGGTGCCGGTGTGCCAGAAACCAGCATTCGCCGAAACTCGGATTATCGTTAAAAATGTGTTAAGCTCATTATTTAAGGCTGAAATCGAACAGGTTAATTACTGAAATGAGCTTGGACGCGTGATTGAAAAACAGGAGAAAAAGAAACAGGGTCCTAGACGACCTTCCGAACGGCCGAAATTGAAGTGCCTAATACACGCTTTTTCGGGATTCCGGAACAAAATTCTCCGAAAATCACATAGAAAGTTCATCGGGTCAGATAAAGCGGCCACGCAAAGTTTGAGTACCAACGGAAGACATTTTGGGGTGCCGGTGTGCCACAAACCAGCATTCGCCGAAACACGGATTATCGTGAAAAACGTGTTAAAGCTCGTTATTAGAGGCTGAAATCGAACAGTTGATTCCTGAAATGAGTTCGGACTCGTGGTTGAAAAACAGGAGAAAAAGAAACAGGTCCGATCGACCTTCCGAACGGCTGAAATTGAAGTGTATAATACACGGTTTTTCGGGATTCCGGGGTCCCGGAACAAAATTCTCCGGAAATCAAAAAGAAAGTTCCTCGGGGCAGATAAAGCGGCCACGCAAAGTTTGATCACCAACGGAAGACATTTGGGGTGTCGGTGTGCCACAAAACCAAAGATTCGCCGAAACTCGGATTATCGTGAAAAATGTGTTAAAACTCGTTATTTGAGGCTCAAATCGAACAGTTTTTTCTGAAAGGAGCTCGGACGCGTGGTCAAAAACAGGAGAAAAAGAAACTGGGTTCGATTTACTCTCGAACGGTGAAATTGAAGTGTATAATACACGGTTTTTGGGGATTCTGGGTCGCAGAACAAAATTCTCCTAAATCACATAGAAAGTTCTTCGGTCGATAAAGAGGCCACGCAAAGTTTGAGCACCAACGGAAGACATTTGGGGGTGCTTGTGTGCCACAAAACAAAGATTCGCCGAAACTCGAATTATCGTGAAAAATGTGTTAAAGCTCGTTATTTGAGGCTGAAATCGAACATGTTGATTCCTGAAAGGAGCTCGGACGCGTGATCGAAAAAAAAAACAAAGAGAAAAAGAAACAGGGTCCTGTTTACTCTCCGAACGGCTGAAATTGAAGTGTATAATACACGGTTTTTGGGGATTCTGGGGTCCCGGAACAAAATTCTCCGAAAATCACATAGAAAGTTCATCGGGTCTGATAAAGAGGCCACGCAAAGTTTGAGTACCAACGGAAGACATTTAAGGGTGCCGGTGTGCCACAAACCAGCATTCGCCGAAACTCGGATTATCGTGAAAAATGTGTTAAAGCTCGTTATTTGAGGCTGAAATCGAACAGGTTGATTCCTGAAATGAGCTCGGACTCGTGGTTGAAAAACAGGGAGAAAAAGAAACATGGTCCGATACGACTTTCCGAACGGTTGAAATTGAAGTGTATAATACACGGTTTTTCGGGATTCCGGGGTTCCGGAACAAAATTCTCCGGAAATCAAAAAGAAAGTTCCTCGGGTCAGATAAAGCGGCCACGCAAAGTTTGATCACCAACGGAAGACAGTTGGGGGTGTCGGTGCGCCACAAACCAGCATTCGCCGAAACTCGGATTATCGTGAAAAATGTGTTAAAGCTCGTTATTTGAGGCTGAAATCGAACAGGTTGATTCTTGAAATGAGCTCGGACGCGTGGTTGAAAAACCGGGAGAAAAAGAAACAGGGTCCGGTACAACCTTCCGACCGGCTGAAATTGAAGTGTATAATACACGGTTTTTCGGGATTCTGGGGTCCCGGAACAAAATTCTCCGGAAATCACATAGAAAGTTCCTCGGGTCAGATAAAGCGGCCACGCAAAGTTTGAGCACCAACGGAAGACATTTGGGGGTGTCGTTTCATTGTGCCAAAACCAAAGATTCGCCAAACTCGGATTATCGTGAAAAATCTATTAAAGCTCGTTATTTGAGGCTGAAATCGAACAGGTTGATTCCTGAAAGGAGCTCGGACGCGTGACTGAAAAACAGGGAGAAAAAGAAACAGGGTCCGGTACGACTCTCCGAACGGCTGAAATTGAAGTGTATAATACACGGTTTTTCGGGATTCTGGGGTCCCGGAACAAAATTCTCCGGAAATCACATAGAAAGTTCTTCGGGTCAAATAAAGCGACCATGCAAAGTTTGAGCACTAACGGAAGGCATTTGGGGGTGCCGGTGTGCCACAAACCAGCATTCGCCGAAACTCGTTATTTGAGTCTGAAATCAAACAGGTTGATTCCTAAAATGAGCTTGGACGCGTGGTTGAAAAACAGGGAGAAAAAGAAACAGGGTCCGGTACGAACTTCGGAACGGCTGAAATTGAAGTGTATAATACACGGTTTTTTGAGATTCCGGGGTCCCGGAACAAAATTCTCCGGAAATCACATAGAAAGATCTCGAGTCAGATAAATTTGCCACGCAAAGTTTGAGCACCAACGGAAGACATTTGGGGGTGCCGGTGTGCCAAAAACCAGCATTCGCCGAAACTCGGATTATCGTGAAAAATGTGATAAAGCTCGTCATTTGAGGCTGAAATCGAACAAGTTGATTCCTGAAATGAGCTCGGACGCGTGGTTGAAAAACCGGGAGAAAAAGAAACAGGTCCTATTTACCTTCCGACCATTTGAAATTGAAGTGTATAATACACGCTTTTTCGGGATTCCGGGGTCTCGGAACAAAATTCTCCGGAAATCACATAGAAAGTTCCTCGGGTCAGATAAAGTGGTCACGCAAAGTTTGAGCACCAACGGAAGATATTTGGGGGTGCCGTTGTGCCAAAAACCAGCATTCGCTGAAACTCGGATTATCGTGAAAAATGTGATAAAACTCGTTATTTGAGGCTGAAATCGAACAGGTTGATTCCTGAAATGAGCTCGGACGCGTGGTTGAAAAACCGGGAGAAAAAGAAACAGCGTCCGGTATGACCTTCCGACCGGCTGAAATTGAAGTGTATAATACACGGTTTTTAGGATTCGGGGTCCCTTTAACAAAATTCTCCTAAATCACATAGAAAGTTCCTCGGGTCGATAAAGCGGCCACGCAAAGTTTGAGCACCAACGGAAGACATTTGGGGGTGTCGCTGTGCCACAAACCAGCATTCGCCGAAACTCGGATTATCGTGAAAAATCTATTAAAGCTCGTTATTTGAGGCTGAAATCGAACAGGTTGATTCCTGAAAGGAGCTCGGACGCGTGACTGAAAAACAGGGAGAAAAAGAAATAGGATCCGGTACGACTCTCCGAACGGCTGAAATTGAAGTGTATAATACACGGTTTTTCGGGATTCTGGGGTCCCGGAACAAAATTCTCCGGAAATCACATAGAAAGTTCTTCGGGTCAAATAAAGCGGCCATGCAAAGTTTGAGCACTAACGGAAGACATTTGGGGGTGTCGGTGCGCCACAAACCAGCATTCGCCGAAACTCGGATTATCGTGAAAAATGTGTTAAAGCTCGTTATTTGAGGCTGAAATCGAACAGTTGATTCTTGAAATGAGCTCGGACGCGTGGTTGAAAAACCGGAGAAAAAGAAACAGGTCCTAGTACAACCTTCCGACCGGTGAAATTGAAGTGTATAATACACGGTTTTTCGGGATTCCAGGGTCCCGAACAAAATTCTCCGGAAATCACATAGAAAGTTCCTCGGGTCGATAAAGCGGCCACGCAAAGTTTGAGCACCAACGGAAGACATTTGGGGTGTCGTCATTGCCACAAACCAAAGATTCGCCGAAACTCGGATTATCGTGAAAAATCTATTAAAGCTCGTTATTTGAGGTCAAATCGAACAGTTGATTCTGAAAGGAGCTCGGACGCGTGACTGAAAAACAGGAGAAAAAGAAATAGGATCCGTGCGACTCTCGAACGGCTGAAATTGAAGTGTATAATACACGGTTTTTCGGGATTCTGGGGTCCCGGAACAAAATTCTCCGGAAATCACATAGAAAGTTCTTCGGGTCAAATAAAGCGGCCATGCAAAGTTTGAGCACTAACGGAAGACATTTGGGGGTGCCGGTGTCTCACAAACCAGCATTCGCCGAAACTCGGATTATCGTGAAAAATGTGTTAAAGCTCGTTATTTGAGTCTTAAATCGAACAGGTTGATTCCTGAAATGAGTTCGGATGCGTGGTTGAAAAACAGGAGAAAAAGAAACAGGGTCCAAAGACCTTGAACGGTTTAAATTGAAGTGTATATAATACACGGTTTTTCGGATTCCGAGGTCCCTGAACAAAATTCTCCTGGAAATCACAAAGAAAGTTCCTCGGGTCGATAAAGCGGCCACGCAAAGTTTGAGCACCAACGGAAGACATTTGGGGTGTCGGTGTGCCACAAACCACATTCGCCGAAACTCGGATTATCGTGAAAATGTGTTAAAGCTCGTTATTTGAGGCAAAATCGAACAGTTGATTCCTGAAAGGAGCTCGGATGCGTGGATCGAAAAACAGGAGAAAAAGAAACAGGTCCTGATTTACCTTCCGAACGGCTGAAATTGAAGTGTATATTACACGGTTTTTCGGGATTCAGGGTCTCGAACAAAATTCTCCTAAATCAAAAAGAAAGTTCCTCGGGTCAGATAAAGCGGCCACGCAAAGTTTGATTACCAACGGAAGACATTTTGGGATGTCGGTGTGCCACAAACCAGCATTCGCCGAAACTCGGATTATCGTGAAAAATATGTTAAAACTCGTTATTTGAGGCTGAAATCGAACAGGTTGATTCCTCAAATGAGCTCGGACTCGTGGTTGAAAAACAGGGAGAAAAAGAAACAGGGTCCGATACGACCTTCCGAACGGTTGAAATTGAAATGTATAATACACGGTTTTTCGGGATTCCGGGGTCCCGGAACAAAATTCTCCGGAAATCAAAAAGAAAGTTCCTCGGGTCAGATCAAGCGGCCACGCAAAGTTTGATCACCAACGGAAGACATTTGGGGGTGCCGGTGTGCGAAAACCAAAGATTCGCCGAAACTCGGATTATCGTTAAAAATGTGTTAAGCTCATTATTTAAGGCTGAAATCGAACAGGTTAATTACTGAAATGAGCATGGACGCGTGATTGAAAAACAGGGAGAAAAAGAAACAGGGTCCGGTACGACCTTCCGAACGGCTGAAATTGAAGTGTCTAATACACGCTTTTTCGGATTCCGGTCCCGAACAAAATTCTCCGAAAATCACATAGAAAGTTCATCGGGTCAGATAAAGCGGCCACGCAAAGTTTGAGTACCAACGGAAGACATTTTGGGGTGCCGGTGTGCCACAAACCAAAGATTCGCCGAAACTCGATTATCGTGAAAACGTGTTAAAGCTCGTTATTTGAGGTCAAATCGAACAGTTGATTCCCGAAATGAGCTCGGACTCGTGGTTGAAAAACAGGGAGAAAAAGAAACAGGGTCCGATACGACCTTCCGAACGGTTGAAATTGAAGTGTATAATACACGGTTTTTCGGGATTCCGGGGTCCCGGAACAAAATTCTCCGGAAATCAAAAAGAAAGTTCCTCGGGTCAGATAAAGCGGCCACGCAAAGTTTGATCACCAACGGAAGACATTTGGGGGTGTCGGTGTGCCACAAACCAGCATTCGCCGAAACTCGGATTATCGTGAAAAATGTGTTAAAACTCGTTATTTGAGGCTGAAATCGAACAAGTTTATTCCTGAAAGGAGCTCGGACGCGTGACTGAAAAACAGGGAGAAAAAGAAACTGGGTTCGGTACGACTCTCCGAGCGGCTGAAATTGAAGTGTATAATACACGGTTTTTTGGGATTCTGGGGTCGCATAACAAAATTCTCCGGAAATCACATAGAAAGTTATTCGGGTCAGATAAAGAGGCCACGCAAAGTTTGAGCACCAACGGAAGTCATTTGGGGGTGCCGGTGTGCCACAAAACAGCATTCGCCGAAACTCGGATTATCGTGAAAAATGTGTTAAAGCTCGTTATTTGAGGCCGAAATCGAACAAAGTTGATTCCCGAAAGGAGCTCGGACGCGTGGTCAAAAACAATGAGAAAAAAGAAACAGGGTCCTCGACTCTCCGAACGGCTGAAATTGAAGTGTATAATACACGGTTTTTGGGGATTCTGGGGTCCCGGAACAAAATTCTCCGGAAATCACATAGAAAGTTTTTCGGGTCAGATAAAGCGGCCACGCAAAGTTTGAGCACCAACGGAAGACATTTGGGGGTGCCGGTGTGCGAAAACCAAAGATTCGCCGAAACTCGGATTATCGTTAAAAATGTGTTAAGCTCATTATTTGAGGCTGAAATCGAACAGGTTAATTCCTGAAATGAGCTTGGATGCGTGATTGAAAAACAGGGAGAAAAAGAAACAGGGTCCGGTACGACCTTCCGAACGGCTGAAATTGAAGAGTCTATCTAATACACAGTTTTTCGGGATTCCTGGTCCCGGAACAAAATTTTTCGAAAATCACATAGAAAGTTCATCGGGTCTGATAAAGCGGCCACGCAAAGTTTGAGTACCAACGGAAGACATTTAAGGGTGCCGGTGTGCCACAAACCAGCATTCGCCGAAACTCGGATTATCGTGAAAAATGTGTTAAAGCTCGTTATTTGAGGTCAAATCGAACAAAGGTTGATTCCCAAATGAGCTCGGACTCGTGGTTGAAAAACAGGGAGAAAAAGAAACATGGTCCGATACGACTTTCCGAACGGTTGAAATTGAAGTGTATAATACACGGTTTTTCGGGATTCCGGGGTCCCGGAACAAAATTCTCCGGAAATCAAAAAGAGAGTTCCACGGGTCAGATAAAACGGCCACGCAAAGTTTGATCACCAACGGAAGACAGTTGGGGGTGTCGGTGTGCCACAAACCAGCATTCGCCGAAACTCGGATTATCGTGAAAAATGTGTTAAAGCTCGTTATTTGAGGCTGAAATCGAACAGGTTGATTCCTGAAAGGAGCTCGGACGCGTGACTGAAAAACAGGGAGAAAATGAAACAGGGTCCGGTACGACTCTCCGAACGGCTCAAATTGAAGTGTATAATACACGGTTTTTCGGGATTCTGGGGTCCCGGAACAAAATTCTCCGGAAATCACATAGAAAGTTCTTCGGGTCAGATAAAGCGGCCACGCAAAGTTTGAGCACCAACGGAAGAAATTTGGGGGTGCCGGTGCGCTTAAAACCAAAGATTCGCCGAAACTCGGATTATCGTGAAAAATGTGTTAAAACTCGTTATTTGAGGCTGAAATCAAACAGGTTGATTCCTGAAATGAGCTCGGACGCGTGGTTGAAAAACAGGGAGAAAAAGAAACACGGTGCGGTACGAACTTCGGAACGGCTGAAATTGAAGTGTATAATACACGGTTTTTCAGGATTCCGGGGTCCCGGAACAAAATTCTCCGGAAATCACATAGAAAGTCTCTTGGGTCAGATAAAGCGGCCACGCAAAGTTTGAGCACCAACGGAAGACATTTGGGGTGTCGGTGTGCCACAAACCACATTCGCCGAAACTCGGATTATCGTGAAAACTGTGTTAAAGCTCGTTATTTGAGGCTGAAATGGAACAGGTTGATTCCTGAAAAGAGCTCGGACGCGTGGACTCGAAAAACAGGAGAAAAAGAAACAGGTCCTGATTTACTCTCCGAACGGCTGAAATTGAAGTGTATAATACACGGTTTTTCGGGATTCTGGGGTCCCGGAACAAAATTCTCCGGAAATCACATAGAAAGTTCCTCGGGTCAGATAAAGCGGCCATGCAAAGTATGAGCACTAACGGAAGACATTTGGGGGTGCTTGTGTGTACAAACCAAAGATTCGCCGAAACTCGGATTATCGTGAAAAATGTGTTAAAGCTCGTTATTTGAGGCTGAAATCGAACAGGTTGATTCTTGAAATGAGTTCGGACGCGTGGTTGAAAAACAGGGAAAAAAAGAAACAGGGTCCGGTACGACCTTCCGAACGGTTGAAATTGAAGTGTATTATACACGGTTTTTCGGGATTCCGAGGTCCCGGAACAAAATTCTCCGGAAATCACAAAGAAAATTCCTCGGGTCAGATAAAACGGCCACGCAAAGTTTGAGCACCAGCGGAAGACATTTGGGGGTGTCGGTGTGCCACAAACCACATTCGCCGAAACTCGCATTATCGTGAAAAATGTGTTAAAGCTCGTTATTTGAGGCTGAAATCGAACAGGTTGATTCCTGAAAAGAGCTCGGACGCTTGACTGAAAAACAGGGAGAAAAAGAAACAGGGTCCGGTACGACTCTCCGAACGGCTGAAATTGAAGTGTATAATACACGGTTTTTCGGGATTCTGGGGTCCCGGAACAAAATTCTCTGGAAATCACATAGAAATTTCCTCGGGTCAGATAAAGCGGCCATGCAAAGTTTGAGCACTAACGGAAGACATTTGGGGGTGCCGGTGTGCCACAAACCAGCATTCGCCGAAACTCGGATTATCGTGAAAAATGTGTTAAAGCTCGTTATTTGAGGCTGAAATTGAACAGGTTGATTCCTGAAAAGAGCTCGGACGCGTGACCGAAAAACAGGGAGAAAAAGAAACAGGGTCCGGTACGACTCTCCGAACGGCTGAAATTGAAGTGTATAATACACGGTTTTTCGGGATTCTGGGTCCTGGAACAAAATTCTCCGGAAATCACATAGAAAGTTCCTCGGGTCAGATAAAGCGGCCATGCAAAGTTTGAGCACTAACGGAAGACATTTGGGGGTGCCGGTGTGCCACAAACCAGCATTCGCCGAAACTCGGATTATCGTGAAAAATGTGTTAAAGCTCGTTATTTGTAGCTGAAATCGAACAGGTTGATTCCTGAAAAGAGCTCGGACGCGTGACTGAAAAACAGGGAGAAAAAGAAACAGGGTCCAGTACGACTCTCCGAACGGCTGAAATTGAAGTGTATAATACACGGTTTTTCGGGATTCTGGAGTCACGGAACAAAATTCTCCGGAAATCACATAGAAAGTTCCTCGGGTCAGATAAAGCGGCCATGCAATGTTTGAGCACTAACGGAAGACATTTGGGGTGCCGGTGTGCCCAAAAACCAAAGATTCGCAAAAACTCGGATTATCGTGAAAAATGTGTTAAAGCTCGTTATTTGAGGCTGAAATCGAACAGGTTGATTCTTGAAATGAGTTCGGACGCGTGGTTGAAAAACAGGGAAAAAAAGAAACAGGGTCCGGTACGACCTTCCGAACGGTTGAAATTGAAGTGTATTATACACGGTTTTTCGGGATTCCGAGGTCCCGGAACAAAATTCTCCGGAAATCACAAAGAAAGTTCCTCGGGTCAGATAAAACGGCCACGCAAAGTTTGAGCACCAGCGGAAGACATTTGGGGGTGTCGGTGTGCCACAAACCACATTCGCCGAAACTCGGATTATCGTGAAAAATGTGTTAAAGCTCGTTATTTGAGGTCAAATCGAACAGTTGATTCTGAAAAGAGCTCGGACGCGTGATCGAAAAACAGGAGAAAAAGAAACAGGTCCTGACTCTCCGAACGGGTACAAATTGAAGTGTATAATACACGGTTTTTCGGGATTCTGGGGTCCCGGAACAAAATTCTCCGGAAATCACATAGAAAGTTCCTCGGGTCAGATAAAGCGGCCATGCAAAGTTTGAGCACTAACGGAAGATATTTGGGGTGCTTGTGTGCCACAAACCAAGATTCGCCGAAACTCGGATTATCGTGAAAAATGTGTTAAAGCTCGTTATTTGAGGTTAAAATCGAACAGGTTGATTCCTGAAAAGAGCTCGGACGCGTGGATCGAAAAACAGGAGAAAAAGAAACAGGGTCCTGACGACTCTCCGAACTACGAAATTGAAGTGTATAATACACGGTTTTCGGGATTCGGGTCCCGAACAAAATTCTCCGGAAATCACTTAGAAAGTTCCTCGGGTCAGATAAAGCGGCCATGCAAAGTTTGAGCACTAACGGAAGACATTTGGGGGTGCCGGTGTGCCAAACCAAAGATTCGCCAAACTCGATTATCGTGAAAAATGTGTTAAAGCTCGTTATTTGAAGCTCAAATCGAACAGGTTGATTCCTGAAAAGAGCTCGGACGCGTGACTGAAAAAAAAAACAGGAGAAAAAGAAAAAGGGTCCAAGATCGACTCTCCGAACGGTGAAATTGAAGTGTATAATACACGGTTTTTCGGGATTCTGAGTCCCTAACAAAATTCTCCGGAAATCACATAGAAAGTTCCTCGGGTCAGATAAAGCGGCCATGCAAAGTTTGAGCACTAACGGAAGACAATTGGGGGTGCCGGTGTGCCACAAACCAGCATTCGCCGAAACTCGGATTATCGTGAAAATGTGTTAAAGCTCGTTATTTGAGGTTGAAATCGAACAGGTTGATTCTGAAAAGAGCTCGGACGCGTGACTCAAAAAACAGGGAGAAAAAGAAATAGGGTCCGTCGACTCTCCGAACGGTCAAATTGACGTGTATAATACACGGTTTTCGGGATTCTGGGGTCCCTGAACAAAATTCTCCGGAAATCACATAAAAAGTTCCTCGGGTCGATAAAGCGGCCATGCAAAGTTTGAGCACTAACGAAAGACATTTGGGGGTACCGGTGTGCCTGAAACCAAAGATTCGCCGAAACTCGATTATCGTGAAAAATGTGTTAAAACTCGTTATTTGAGGTCAAATCGAACAGGTTGATGCCGAAAAGAGCTCGGACGCGTGACTAAAAACAAGGAGAAAAAGAAACAGGGTCCTGTTTACGACTCTCGAACGGCTGAAATTGAAGTGTATAATACACGCTTTTTCGGGATTCTGGGTCCCTAACAAAATTCTCCGGAAAGCACAGAAAGTTCTTCGGTCGAGATAAAGCGGCCATGCAAAGTTTGAGCACTAACGGAAGACATTTGGGGGTGCCGGTGTGCCACAAACCAAGATTCGCCGAAACTCGGATTATCGTGAAAAATGTGTTAAAGCTCGTTATTTGAGGTTTGAAATCGAAAAGGTTGATTCTTGAAATGAGTTCGACGCGTGGTTGAAAAAAAGAGGGAGAAAAAGAAACAGGGTCCGTTTACCTTCCGAACGGTTGAAATTGAAGTGTATAATACACGGTTTTTCGGGATTCGAGGTCCCTAACAAACTTCTCCGGAAATCACAAAGAAAGTTCCTCGGGTCGATAAAGCGGCCACGCAAAGTTTGAGCACCAACGGAAGACATTTGGGGGTGCCGGTGTGCCACAAACCAGCATTCGCCGAAACTCGGATTATCGTGAAAAATGTGTTAAAGCTCGTTATTTGAGGCTGAAATCGAACAGGTTGATTCCTGAAAGGAGCTCGGACGCGTGACTGAAAAACAGGGAGAAAAAGAAACAGGGTCTGGTACGAATCACCGAACGGCTCAAATTGAAGTGTAAAATACACGGTTTTTCGGGATTCTGGGGTCCCGGAACAAAATTCTCCGGAAATCACATAAAAAGTTCCTCGGGTCAGATAAAGCGGCCATGCAAAGTTTGAGCACTAACAGAAGACATTTGGGGGTACCGGTGTGCCACAAACCAGCATTCGCCGAAACTCGGATTATCGTGAAAAATGTGTTAAAACTCGTTATTTGAGGCTGAAATCGAACAGGTTGATGCCTGAAAAGAGCTCGGACGCGTGACTAAAAAACAAGGAGAAAAAGAAACAGGGTCCGGTACGACTCTCCGAACGGCTGAAATTGAAGTGTATAATACACAGTTTTTCGGGATTCTGGGGTCCCGGAACAAAATTCTCCGGAAAGCACAGAGAAAGTTCTTCGGGTCAGATAAAGCGGCCATGCAAAGTTTGAGCACTAACGGAAGACATTTGGGGGTGCCGGTGTGCCACAAACCAAAGATTCGCGAAACTCGATTATCGTGAAAATGTGTTAAAGCTCGTTATTTGAGGTCAAATCGAACAGTTGATTCTGAAAGGAGCTCGGACGCGTGGATCAAAAACAGGAGAAAAAGAAACGAGTGCAGTACGACTCACCGAACGGCTCAAATTGAAGTGTAAAATACACGGTTTTTCGGGATTCTGGGGTCACAGAACAAAATTCTCCGGAAATCACATAGAAAGTTCTTCGGGTCAGATAAAGCGGCCACGCAAAGTTTGAGCACCAACGGAAGAAATTTGGGGGTGCCAGTGCGCCATAATCCAGCATTCGCCGAAACTCGGATTATCGTGAAAAATGTGTTAAAACTCGTTATCTGAGGCTGAAATCAAACAAGTTGATTCCTGAAATGAGCTCGGACGCCTGGTTGAAAAACAGGGAGAAAAAGAAACAGGGTCCGGTACGATTTTCGGAACGACTGAAATTGAAGTGTATAATACACGGTTTTTCGGGATTCCGGGGTCCCAGAACAAAATTCTCCGGAAATCACATAGAAAGTTCCTCGGGTCAGATAAAGCGGCCACGCAAAGTTTGAGCACCAACGGAAGACATTTGGGGGTGTCGGTGTGCCACAAACCACATTCACCGAAACTCGGATTATCGTGAAAAATGTGTTAAAGCTCGTTATTTGAGGCTGAAATCGAACAGGTTGATTCCTGAAAAGAGCTCGGACGCGTGGATCGAAAAACAGGAGAAAAAGAAACAGGGTCCTGATTTACTCTCCGAACGGCAAAAATTGAAGTGTATAATACACGGTTTTTTCGGGATTCTTGGGTCCCGAACAAAATTCTCCGAAATCACATAGAAAGTCCTCGGGTCGATATAAGCGGCCATGCAAAGTTTGAGCACTAACGGAAGACATTTGGGGGTGCCGGTGTGCCACAAACCAGCATTCGCCGAAACTCGGATTATCGTGAAAAATGTGTTAAAGCTCGTTATTTGAGGCTGAAATCGAAAAGGTTGATTCTTGAAATGAGTTCGGACGCGTGGTTGAAAAAGAGGGAGAAAAAGAAACAGGTCCTCGACCTTCCGAACGGTTGAAATTGAAGTGTATAATACACGGTTTTTCGGGATTCTGAGGTCCCGGAACAAACTTCTCCGGAAATCACAAAGAAAGTTCCTCGGGTCAGATAAAACGGCCACGCAAAGTTTGAGCACCAACAGAAGACATTTGGGGGTGTCGGTGTGCCACAAACCACATTCGCCGAAACTCGGATTATCGTGAAAATGTGTTAAAGGTCGTTATTTGAGGTCAAATCGAACAAAGTTGATTCCCGAAAAGAGCTCGGACGCGTGACTGAAAAACAGGATAAAAAGAAACAGGGTCCGATTTACTCTCCGAATGTCTGAAATTGAAGTGTATATAATACACGGTTTTTCGGGATTCTGGGGTCCCGGTACAAAATTCTCCGGAAATCACATATAAACTTCATCGGGTCAGATAAAGCGGCCATGCAAAGTTTGAGCACTAACGGAAGACATTTGGGGGTGCTGGTGTGCCAAAACCAAAGATTCGCCGAAACTCGGATTATCGTGAAAAATGTGTTAAAGCTCGTTATTTGAGGCTGAAATCGAACAGGTTGATTCCTGAAAGGAGCTCGGACGCGTGACTGAAAAACAGGGAGAAAAAGAAACAGGGTCTGGTACGACTCACCGAACGGCTCAAATTGAAGTGTAAAATACACGGTTTTTCGGGATTCTGGGGTCACGGAACAAAATTCTCCGGAAATCACATAGAAAGTTCTTTGGGTCAGATAAAGCGGCCACGCAAAGTTTGAGCACCAACGGAAGAAATTTGGGGGTGCCGGTGTGCCACAAACCAAAGATTCGCCAAACTCGGATTATCGTGAAAAATGTGTTAAAGCTCGTTATTTGAGGCTGAAATCGAACAGGTTGATTCCTGAAAGGAGCTCGGACGCGTGACTGAAAAACAGCGAGAAAAAGAAACAGGGTCCGGTACGACTCTCCGAACGGCTGAAATTGAAGTGTATAATACACGGTTTTTCGGGATTCTGGGGTCCCGGAACAAAATTCTCCGGAAATCACATAGAAAGTTCTTCGGGTCAGATAAAGCGGCCACGCAAAGTTTGAGCACCAACGGAAGACATTTGGGGGTGTCGGGGTGCTTGGTGTGCCGAAACCAAGATTCGCCAAATTCGGATTATCGTGAAAATGTGTTAAAGCTCGTTATTTGAGGTCAAATCGAACAGTTGATTCCTTAAATGAGCTCGGACTCGTGGTTGAGAAACAGGAGAAAAAGAAAAAGGGTCCAAGATTTACTCTCGAACGGTCAAAATTGAAGTGTATAATACACGGTTTTTCGGGATTCGGAGTCCCTAAAAAAAATTCTCCGGAAATCACATAGAAAGTTCCTCGGGTCAGATAAAGCGGCCATGCAAAGTTTGAGCACTAACGGAAGACATTTGGGGGTGCCGGTGTGCCACAAAACAGCATTCGCCGAAACTCGGATTATCGTGAAAAATGTGTTAAAGCTCGTTATTTGAGGCTGAAATCGAACAGGTTGATTCTTGAAAGGAGCTCGGACGCGTGACTGAAAAACAGGGAGAAAAAGAAACAGGGTCCGGTACGACTCTCCGAACGGCTGAAATTGAAGTGTCTAATACACGGTTTTTCGGGATTCTGGGGTCCCGGAACAAAATTCTCCGGAAATCACATAGAAAGTTCTTCGGGTCAGATAAAGGGGCCACGCAAACTTTGAGCACCAACGGAAGACATTTGGGGGTGCCGGTGTGCCACAAACCAGCATTCGCCGAAACTCGGATTATCGTGAAAAATGTGTTAAAGCTCGTTATTTGACGCTGAAATCGAACAGCTTGATTCCTGAAAGGAGCTCGGACGCGTGGATCGAAAAACAGGAGAAAAAGAAACAGTCCTGGTCCTGTATGACTCTCCGAACGGCTGAAATTGAAGTGTATAATACACGGTTTTTCGGGATTCTGGGGTCTCGGAACAAAATTCTCCGGAAATCAAAAAGAAAGTTCCTCGGGTCAGATAAAGCGGCCACGCAAAGTTTGAGTACCAACGGAAGACATTTTGGGGTGTCGGTGTGCCACAAACCAGCATTCGCCGAAACTCGGATTATCGTGAAAAATGTGTTAAAACTCGTTATTTGAGGCTGAAATCGAACAGGTTGATTCCTCAAATGAGCTCGGACTCGTGGTTGAAAAACAGGGAAAAAAAGAAACAGGGTCCGATACGATCTTCCGAACGGTTGAAATTGAAGTGTATAATACACGGTTTTTCGGGATTCCGGGGTCCCGGAACAAAATTCTCCGGAAATCAAAAAGAAAGTTCCTCGGGTCAGAAAAAGCGGCCACGCAAAGTTTGATCACCAACGGAAGACATTTGGAGGTGCCGGTGTGCCAGAAACCAGCATTCGCCGAAACTCGGATTATCGTTAAAAATGTGTTAAGCTCATTATTTAAGGCTGAAATCGAACAGGTTAATTACTGAAATGAGCTTGGACGCGTGATTGAAAAACAGGGAGAAAAAGAAACAGGTCCCATTTACCTTCCGAACGGCCGAAATTGAAGTGTCTAATACACGCTTTTTCGGATTCCGGTCCCGAACAAAATTCTCCGAAAATCACATAGAAAGTTCCTCGGGTCAGATAAAGCGGTCACGCAAAGTTTGATCACCAACGGAAGACATTTGGGGGTGTCGGTGTGCCACAAACCAGCATTCGCCGAAACTCGGATTATCGTGAAAAATGTGTTAAAGCTCGTTATTTGAGGCTAAAATCAAACAGGTTGATTCCTGAAAGGAGCTCGGACGCGTGACTCAAAAACAGGGAGAAAAAGAAACAGGGTCCGGTACGACTCTCCGAACGGCTCAAATTGAAGTGTATAATACACGGTTTTTCGGGATTATGGGGTCCCGGAAAAAAATTCTCCGGAAATCACATAGAAAGTTCCTCGGGTCAGATAAAGCGGCCATGCAAAGTTTGAGCACTAACGGAAGACATTTGGGCGTGCCGGTGTGCCACAAAACAGCATTCGCCGAAACTCTGATTATCGTGAAAATGTGTTAAAGCTCGTTATTTGAGGTCAAATCGAACAAAGTTGATTCCCGAAAGGAGCTCGGACGCGTGACTGAAAAACAGGAGAAAAAGAAACAGGGTCCTAGTTTACTCTCCGAACGGCCGAAATTGAAGTGTCTAATACACGGTTTTTCGGGATTCTGGGGTCCCGGAACAAAATTCTCCGGAAATCACATAGAAAGTTCTTCGGGTCAGATAAAGGGGCCACACAAACTTTGAGCACCAACGGAAGACATTTGGGGGTGCCGGTGTGCCACAAACCAGCATTCGCCGAAACTCGGATTATCGTGAAAAATGTGTTAAAGCTCGTTATTTGACGCTAAAATCGAACAGCTTGATTCCTGAAAGGAGCTCGGACGCGTGACTGAAAAACAGGGAGAAAAAGAAACAGGGTCCGGTATGACTCTCCGAACGGCTGAAATTGAAGTGTATAATACACGGTTTTTCGGGATTCTGGGGTCTCGGAACAAAATTCTCCGGAAATCAAAAAGAAAGTTCCTCGGGTCAGATAAAGCGGCCACGCAAAGTTTGAGTACCAACGGAAGACATTTTGGGGTGTCGGTGTGCCACAAACCAGCATTCGCCGAAACTCGGATTATCGTGAAAAATGTGTTAAAACTCGTTATTTGAGGCTGAAATCGAACAGGTTGATTCCTCAAATGAGCTCGGACTCGTGGTTGAAAAACAGGGAAAAAAAGAAACAGGGTCCGATACGATCTTCCGAACGGTTGAAATTGAAGTGTATAATACACGGTTTTTCGGGATTCCGGGGTCCCGGAACAAAATTCTCCGGAAATCAAAAAGAAAGTTCCTCGGGTCGATAAAAGCGGCCACGCAAAGTTTGATCACCAACGGAAGACATTTGGGGGTGCCGGTGTGCGAAACCAAAGATTCGCCGAAACTCGATTATCGTTAAAAATGTGTTAAGCTCATTATTTAAGGTGAAATCGAACAGGTTAATTATCAAATGAGCTTGGACGCGTGATTGAAAAACAGGAGAAAAAGAAACAGGGTCCTAGTGCGACCTTCCGAACGGCTGAAATTGAAGTGTCTAATACACGGTTTTTCGGGATTCCGGAACAAAATTCTCCGAAAATCACATAGAAAGTTCATCGGGTCAGATAAAGCGGCCACGCAAAGTTTGAGTACCAACGGAAGACATTTTGGGGTGCCGGTGTGCCACAAACCAAAATTCGCCGAAACTCGGATTATCGTGAAAATGTGTTAAAGCTTGTTATTTGAGGTCAAATAAAACAAAGTTGATTCCTGAAATGAGCTCGGACTCGTGATTGAAAAACAAGGAGAAAAAGAAACAAGGTCCGGTACGACCTTCCGAACGGCTGAAATTGAAGTGTATAATACACGGTTTTTCGGATTCCGGGGTCCCGGAACAAAATTCTCCGGAAATCACATAGAAAGTTCCTCGGGTCTGATAAAGCGGCCACGCAAAGTTTGAGCACCAACGGAAGACATTTGGGGGTGTCGGTGTGCCACAAACCAAAGATTCGCGAACTCGATTATCGTGAAAAATGTGTTAAAGCTCGTTATTTGAGGCTGAAATCGAACAGGTTGATTCCTGAAAGGAGCTCGGACGCGTGACTGAAAAACAGGGAGAAAAAGAAACAGGGTCTGGTACGACTCACCGAACGACTCAAATTGAAGTGTAAAATACACGGTTTTTCGGGATTCTGGGGTCACGGAACAAAATTCTCCGGAAATCACATAGAAAGTTCTTCGGGTCAGATAAAGCGGCCACGCAAAGTTTGAGCACCAACGGAAGAAATTTGGGGGGTGCCAGTGCGCCATAAACCAGCATTCGCCGAAACTCGGATTATCGTGAAAATGTGTTAAAACTCGTTATTTGAGGCTGAAATCAAACAAGTTGATTCCTGAAATGAGCTCGGAAGCCTGGTTGAAAAACAGGGAGAAAAAGAAACAGGTCCGATTTAACTTCGAACGGGCAAATTGAAGTGTATAATACACGGTTTTTCGGGATTCCAGGAACAAAATTCTCCGGAAATCACATAGAAAGTTCCTCGGGTCAGATAAAGCGGCCACGCAAAGTTTGAGCACCAACGGAAGACATTTGGGGGTGTCGGTGTGCCACAAACCACATTCACCGAAACTCGGATTATCGTGAAAAATGTGTTAAAGCTCGTTATTTGAGGCTGAAATCGAACAGGTTGATTCCTGAAAAGAGCTCGGACGCGTGACTGAAAAACAGGGAGAAAAAGAAACAGGGTCCGGTACGACTCTCCGAACGGCTGAAATTGAAGTGTATAATACACGGTTTTTCGGGATTCTGGGGTCCCGGAACAAAATTCTCCGGAAATCACATAGAAAGTTCCTCGGGTCAGATAAAGCGGCCATGCAAAATTTGAGCACTAACGGAAGACATTTGGGGGTGCCGGTGTGCCACAAACCAGCATTCGCCGAAATCCGGATTATCGTGAAAAATGTGTTAAAGCTCGTTATTTGAGGCTGAAATCGAAAAGGTTGATTCTTGAAATGAGTTCGGACGCGTGGTTGAAAAAGAGGGAGAAAAAGAAACAGGGTCCGGTACGACCTTCCGAACGGTTGAAATTGAAGTGTATAATACACGGTTTTTCGGGATTCCGAGGTCCCGGAACAAAATTCTCCGGAAATCACAAAGAAAGTTCCTCGGGTCAGATAAAACGGCCACGCAAAGTTTGAGCACCAACAGAAGACATTTGGGGGTGTCGGTGTGCCACAAACCACATTCGCCGAAACTCGGATTATCGTGAAAAATGTGTTAAAGGTCGTTATTTGAGGCTGAAATCGAACAGGTTGATTCCTGAAAAGAGCTCGGACGCGTGACTGAAAAACAGGGATAAAAAGAAACAGGGTCCGGTACGACTCTCCGAATGTCTGAAATTGAAGTGTATATAATACACGGTTTTTCGGGATTCTGGGGTCCCGGTACAAAATTCTCCGGAAATCACATATAAACTTCATCGGGTCAGATAAAGCGGCCATGCAAAGTTTGAGCACTAACGGAAGACATTTGGGGGTGCTGGTGTGCCACAAACCAGCATTCGCCGAAACTCGGATTATCGTGAAAAATGTGTTAAAGCTCGTTATTTGAGGCTGAAATCGAACAGGTTGATTCTTGAAAGGAGCTCGGACGCGTGACTGAAAAACAGGGAGAAAAAGAAACAGGGTCTGGTACGACTCACCGAACGGCTCAAATTGAAGTGTAAAATACACGGTTTTTCGGGATTCTGGGGTCACGGAACAAAATTCTCCGGAAATCACATAGAAAGTTCTTCGGGTCAGATAAAGCGGCCACGCAAAGTTTGAGCACCAACGGAAGAAATTTGGGGGTGCCGGTGTGCCACAAACCAGCATTCGCCGAAACTCGGATTATCGTGAAAAATGTGTTAAAGCTCGTTATTTGAGGCTGAAATCGAACAGGTTGATTTCTGAAAGGAGCTCGGACGCGTGACTGAAAAACAGCGAGAAAAAGAAACAGGGTCCGGTACGACTCTCCGAACGGCTGAAATTAAAGTGTATAATACACGGTTTTTCGGGATTCTGGGGTCCCGGAACAAAATTCTCCGGAAATCACTTAGAAAGTTCTTCGGGTCAGATAAAGCGGCCACGCAAAGTTTGAGCACCAACGGAAGATATTTGGGGGTGCCGGTGTGCCACAAACCAGCATTCGCCGAAACTCGGATTATCGTGAAAAATGTGTTAAAGCTCGTTATTTGAGGCTGAAATCGAACAGGTTGATTCCTGAAAGGAGCTCGGACGCGTGACTAAAAAACAGGGAGAAAAAGAAACAGGGTCCGGTACGACTCTCCGAACGGCTAAAATTGAAGTGTATAATACACGGTTTTTCGGGATTCTGGCGTCCCGAAAAAAAATTCTCTGGAAATCACATAGAAAGTTTTTCGGGTCAGATAAAGCGGCCACGCAAAGTTTGAGCACCAACAGAAGACATTTGGGGGTGCCGGTGTGCCAGAAACCAGCATTTGCCGAAACTCGGATTATCGTTAAAAATGTGTTAACCTCATTATTTGAGGCTGAAATCGAACAGGTTAATTACTGAAATGAGCTTGGACGCGTGATTGAAAAACAGGGAGAAAAAGAAACAGGGTCCGGTACGACCTTCCGAACGGCTAAAATTGAAGTGTCTAATACACAGTTTTTCGGGATTCCGGGTCCCGGAACAAAATTCTCCGAAAATCACATAGAAAGTTCATCGGGTCAGATAAAGCAACCACGCAAAGTTTGAGTACCAACGGAAGACATTTTGGGGTGCCGGTGTGCCACAAACCAGCATTCGCCAAAACTCGGATTATCGTGAAAAATGTGTTAAAGCTCGTTATTTGAGGTCAAATCGAACAAAGTTGATTCTGAAAGGAGCTCGGACGCGTGACTGAAAAACAGGGAGAAAAATAAACAGGGTCCGGTACTACTCTCCGAACGGCTGAAATTGAAGTGTATAATACACGGTTTTTCGGGATTCTGGGGTCCCGGAACAAAATTCTCCGGAAATCACTTAGAAAGTTCTTCGGGTCAGATAAAGAGGCCACGCAAAGTTTGAGCACCAACGGAAGACATTTGGGGGTGCCGGTGTGCCACAAACCAGCATTCGCCGAAACTCGGATTATCGTGAAAAATGTGTTAAAGCTCGTTATTTGAGGCTGAAATCGAACAGGTTGATTCCTGAAAAGAGCTCGGACGCGTGACTGAAAAACAGGGAGAAAAAGAAACAGGGTCCGGTACGACTCTCCGAACGGCTTAAATTGAAGTGTATAAATACACGGTTTTTTGGGATTCTGGGGTCCCGGAACAAAATTCTCCGGAAATCACATAGAAAGTTCCTCGGGTCAGATAAAGCGGCCATGCAAAGTTTGAGCACTAACGGAAGACATTTGGGGGTGCCGGTGTGCCACAAACCAGCATTCGCCGAAACTCGGATTATCGTGAAAAATGTGTTAAAGCTCGTTATTTGAGGCTGATATCGAACAGGTTGATTCCTGAAAAGAGCTCGGACGCGTGACTGAAAAACAGGGAGAAAAAGAAACAGGGTCCGGTACGACTCTCCGAACGGCAGAAATTGAAGTGTATAATACACGGTTTTTCGGGATTCTTGGGTCCCTGAACAAAATTCTCCTAAATCACATAGAAAGTTCCTCGGGTCAGATAAAGCGGCCATGCAAAGTTTGAGCACTAACGGAAGACATTTGGGGGTGCCGGTGTGCCACAAACCAGCATTCGCCGAAACTCGGATTATCGTGAAAAATGTGTTAAAGCTCGTTATTTGAGGCTGAAATCGAACAGGTTGATTCTTGAAATGAGTTCGGACGCGTGGTTGAAAAACAGGGAGAAAAAGAAACAGGTCCGGTTTACCTTCCAAACGGTTCAAATTGAAGTGTATAATACACGGTTTTTCGGGAATCCAAGGTCCCGAACAAAATTCTCCGGAAATCACAAAGAAAGTTCCTCGGGTCAGATAAAACGGCCACGCAAAGTTTGAGCACCAACGGAAGACATTTGGGGGTGTCGGTGTGCCACAAACCACATTCGCCGAAACTCGGATTATCGTGAAAAATGTGTTAAAGCTCGTTATTTGAGGCTGAAATCGAACAGGTTGATTCCTGAAAAGAGCTCGGACGCGTGACTGAAAAACAGGGAGAAAAAGAAACAGGGTCCGGTACGACTCTCCGAACGGCTGAAATTGAAGTGTATAATACACGGTTTTTCGGGATTCTGGGGTCCCGGAACAAAATTCTCCGGAAATCACATAGAAAGTTCATCGGGTCAGATAAAGCGGCCATGCAAAGTTTGAGCACTAACGGAAGACATTTGGGGGTGCCGGTGTGCAAAACCAAGATTCGCCGAAAACTCGGATTATCGTGAAAAATGTGTTAAAGCTCGTTATTTGAGGTCAAATCGAACAGTTGATTCCCGAAAGGAGCTCGGACGCGTGGATCAAAAACTGGGAGAAAAAGAAACAGGGTCCTGCACGACTCTCCGAACGGCCGAAATTGAAGAGTATAATACACGGTTTTTCGGGATTCGAGTCCTGAACAAAATTCTCCTAAATCACTTAGAAAGTTCTTCGGTCGAGATAAAGCGGCCACGCAAAGTTTGAGCACCAACGGAAGATATTTGGGGGTGCCGGTGTGCCACAAACCAAGATTCGCCGAAACTCGGATTATCGTGAAAAATGTGTTAAAGCTCCTTATTTGAGGTCAAATCGAACAGTTGATTCCCGAAAGGAGCTCGGACGCGTGACTCGAAAAACAGGAGAAAAAGAAACAGGTCCTGTGCGACTCTCCAAACGGCTAAAATTGAAGTGTATAATACACGGTTTTTCGGGACTACGGCGTCCCGAAAAAATTCTCCGGAAATCACATAGAACGTTTTTGGTCGATAAAGCGGCCACGCAAAGTTTGAGCACCAAGGGAAGACATTTGGGGGTGCCGGTGTGCAAAAACCAGCATTCGCCGAAACTCGGATTATCGTTAAAAATGTGTTAATCTCATTATTTGAGGCTGAAATCGAACAGGTTAATTACTGAAATGAGCTTGGACGCGTGATTGAAAAACAGGAAGAAAAAGAAACAGGGTCCGGAACGACCATCCGAACGGCTAAAATTGAAGTGTCTAATACACAGTTTTTCGGGATTCCGGGTCCCGGAACAAAATTCTCCGAAAATCACATAGAAAGTTCATCGGGTCAGATAAAGCGGTCACGCAAAGTTTGAGTACCAACGGAAGACATTTTCGGGTGCCGGTGTGCCACAAACCAGCATTCGCCGAAACTCGGATTATCGTGAAAAATGTGTTAAAACTCATTATTTGAGGCTGAAATCGAACAGGTTCATTCCTGAAATGAGTTCGACTCGTGGTTGAAAAACAGAGAAAAAGAAACAAGGTCCGATACGACCTTCCGAACGGTTGAAATTGAAGTGTATAAGACACGGTTTTTCGATTCCGTGGTCCCGAACAAAATTCTCCGGAAATCAAAAAGAAAGTTCCTCGGGTCAGATAAAGCGGCCACGCAAAGTTTGATCACCAACGGAAGACATTTGGGGGTGTCGGTGTACCAAAACCAAAGATTCACCGAAACTCGGATTATCGTGAAAAACGTGTTAAAGCTCGTTATTTGAGGCCGAAATCAAACAAAGTTGATTCTGAAAGGAGCTCGGACGCGTGGACCAAAAAAACAGGAGAAAAAGAAACAGGTCCCTACGACTCTCGAACGGCTCAAATTGAAGTGTATAATACACGGTTTTGGGGATTCTGGGGTCCCGAACAAAATTCTCGAGAAATCACATAGAAAGTTCTTGGTCGATAAAGAGGCCACGCAAAGTTTGAGCACCAACGGAAGACATTTGGGGTGCCGTGTGCCTAAACCAAAGATTCGCCAAACTCGGATTATCGTGAAAATGTGTTAAAGCTCGTTATTTGAGGCTGAAATCGAACAGGTTGATTCTGAAAAGGAGCTCGACGCGTGACTCAAAAAAATGGGAGAAAAAGAAACTTGGGTCCAAAGATTTACCTTCCGAACGGTATTTGAAATTGAAGTGTATAATACACGGTTTTTCGGGATTCCGGGGTCCCGGAACAAAATTCTCCGGAAATCACATAGAAAGTTCTTCGGGTCAGATAAAGCGGCCATGCAAAGTTTGAGCACCAACGGAAGACATTTGGGGGTGTCGGTGTGCCACAAACCAAAGATTCATTCGAAACTCGGATTATCGTGAAAAATGTGTTAAAGCTCGTTATTTGAGGTGAAATCGAACAGTTGATTCCCGAAAGGAGCTCGGACGCGTGACTGAAAAACAGGAGAAAAAGAAACAGGGTCCGGTTTACTCTCCGAACGGTGAAATTGAAGTGTATAATACACGGTTTTTCGGGATTCAGGGTCCCTGAACAAAATTCTCCGGAAATCACATAGAAAGTTCCTCGGGTCAGATAAAGCGGCCATGCAAAGTTTGAGCACTAACGGAAGACATTTGGGGGTGCCGGTGTGCCCAAACCAAAGATTCGCCGAAACTCGGATTATCGTGAAAAATGTGTTAAAGCTCCTTATTTGAGGTCAAATCGAACAGGTTGATTCTGAAAAGAGCTCGGACGCGTGATCTGAAAAATAGGGATAAAAAGAAACAGGTCCGGTTTACTCTCCGAATGTCTGAAATTGAAGTGTATATAATACACGGTTTTTCGGGATTCTGGGGTCCCGGTACAAAATTCTCCGGAAATCACATATAAACTTCATCGGGTCAGATAAAGCGGCCATGCAAAGTTTGAGCACTAACGGAAGACATTTGGGGGTGCTGGTGTGCCACAAACCAGCATTCGCCGAAACTCGGATTATCGTGAAAAATGTGTTAAAGCTCGTTATTTGAGGCTGAAATCGAACAGGTTGATTTCTGAAAGGAGCTCGGACGCGTGACTGAAAAACAGGGAGAAAAAGAAACAGGGTCTGGTACGACTCACCGAACGGCTCAAATTGAAGTGTAAAATACACGGTTTTTCGGGATTCTGGGGTCACGGAACAAAATTCTCCGGAAATCACATAGAAAGTTCTTCGGGTCAGATAAAGCGGCCACGCAAAGTTTGAGTACCAACGGAAGACATTTTCGGGTGCCGGTGTGCCACAAACCAGCATTCGCCGAAACTCGGATTATCGTGAAAAATGTGTTAAAGCTCATTATTTGAGGCTGAAATCGAACAGGTTCATTCCTGAAATGAGTTCGGACTCGTGGTTGAAAAACAGGAGAAAAAGAAACAGGGTCCGATACGACCTTCCGAACGGTTGAAATTGAAGTGTATAAGACACGGTTTTTCGGGATTCCAGGGTCCCGGAACAAAATTCTCCGGAAATCAAAAAGAAAGTTCCTCGGGTCAGATAAAGCGGCCACGCAAAGTTTGATCACCAACGGAAGACATTTGGGGGTGTCGGTGTGCCACAAACCAGCATTCGCCGAAACTCGGATTATCGTGAAAAATGTGTTAAAGCTCGTTATTTGAGGCTGAAATCAAACAGGTTGATTCCTGAAAGGAGCTCGGACGCGTGACTGAAAAACAGGGAGAAAAAGAAACAGGGTCCGGTACGACTCTCCGAACGGCTCAAATTGAAGTGTATAATACACGGTTTTTGGGGATTCTGGGTCCCGGAACAAAATTCTCAGGAAATCACATAGAAAGTTCTTCGGGTCAGATAAAGAGGCCACGCAAAGTTTGAGCACCAACGGAAGACATTTGGGGGTGCCGGTGTGCCACAAACCAGCATTCGCCGAAACTCGGATTATCGTGAAAAATGTGTTAAAGCTCGTTATTTGAGGCTGAAATCGAACAGGTTGATTCCTGAAAGGAGCTCGGACGCGTGGATGAAAAACAGGAGAAAAAGAAACAGGGTCCAAAGATTTACCTTCCGAACGGCTAAAATTGAAGTGTATAATACACGGTTTTTCGGGATTCGGGGTCCCGAACAAAATTCTCCGAAATCACATAGAAAGTTCTTCGGTCGATAAAGCGGCCATGCAAAGTTTGAGCACCAACGGAAGACATTTGGGGGTGTCGGTGTGCCACAAACCAGCATTCGCCGAAACTCGGATTATCGTGAAAAATGTGTTAAAGCTCGTTATTTGAGGCTGAAATCGAACAGGTTGATTCCTGAAAGGAGCTCGGACGCGTGACTGAAAAACAGGGAGAAAAAGAAACAGGGTCCGGTACGACTCTCCGAACGGCTGAAATTGAAGTGTATAATACACGGTTTTTTTCTGGGATTCGGGGTCCCGAACAAAATTCTCCGAAATCACATAGAAAGTTCCTCGGGTCAGATAAAGCGGCCATGCAAAGTTTGAGCACTAACGGAAGACATTTGGGGTGCCGGTGTGCCACAAACCAAAGATTCGCCGAAACTCCGATTATCGTGAAAATGTGTTAAAGCTCGTTATTTGAGGCAAATCGAACAGGTTGATTCCCGAAAAGAGCTCGGACGCGTGACTGAAAAACAGGAGAAAAAGAAACAGGGTCCTGTTTACTCTCCGAACGGCCGAAATTGAAGTGTATAATACACGGTTTTGGGATTCTGGGGTCCCTTTAACAAAATTCTCCGGAAATCACATAGAAAGTTCATCGGGTC
Organism: Silene latifolia; assembly: GCF_048544455.1. Lineage (NCBI taxonomy): Eukaryota > Viridiplantae > Streptophyta > Magnoliopsida > Caryophyllales > Caryophyllaceae > Silene > Silene latifolia. The sequence continues at coordinate 151,887,513 of NC_133528.1, read as the reverse complement.
AGATAAAGCGGCCATGCAAAGTTTGAGCACTAACGGAAGACATTTGGGGGTGCCGGTGTGCCACAAACCAGCATTCGCCGAAACTCGGATTATCGTGAAAAATGTGTTAAAGCTCGTTATTTGAGGCTGAAATCGAACAGGTTGATTCCTGAAAGGAGCTCGGACGCGTGACTCGAAAAACTGGGAGAAAAAGAAACAGGTCCTCGACTCTCTCTCCGAACGGCTGAAATTGAAGAGTATAATACACGGTTTTTCGGGATTCTGAGTCCCGAACAAAATTCTCCTAAAATCACTTAGAAAGTTCTTCGGTCGATAAAGCGGCCACGCAAAGTTTGAGCACCAACGGAAGATATTTGGGGGTGCCGGTGTGCCACAAACCAAGATTCGCCGAAACTCGGATTATCGTGAAAAATGTGTTAAAGCTCCTTATTTGAGGCTGAAATCGAACAGTTGATTCCCGAAGGGAGCTCGGACGCGTGGACTCGAAAAACAGGAGAAAAAGAAACAGGGGTCCTGGTTTACTCTCCTAACGGCTAAAATTGAAGTGTATAATACACGGTTTTTCGGGACTCGGCGTCCCGAAAAAAATTCTCCGGAAATCACATAGAACGTTTTTCGGTCGATAAAGCGGCCACGCAAAGTTTGAGCACCAAGGGAAGACATTTGGGGGTGCCGGTGTGTCAGAAACCAGCATTCGCCGAAACTCGGATTATCGTTAAAAATGTGTTAATCTCATTATTTGAGGCTGAAATCGAACAGGTTAATTACTGAAATGAGCTTGGACGCGTGATTGAAAAACAGGAAGAAAAAGAAACAGGGTCCGGAACGACCATCCGAACGGCTAAAATTGAAGTGTCTAATACACAGTTTTTCGGGATTCCGGGTCCCGGAACAAAATTCTCCGAAAATCACATAGAAAGTTCATCGGGTCAGATAAAGCGGCCACGCAAAGTTTGAGTACCAACGGAAGACATTTTCGGGTGCTTAGGTGTGCCAAAACCAAAGATTCGCCGAAACTCGGATTATCGTGAAAAATGTGTTAAAGCTCATTATTTGAGGCTGAAATCGAACAGGTTCATTCCTGAAATGAGTTCGGACTCGTGGTTGAAAAACAGGAGAAAAAGAAACAGGGTCCGATACGACCTTCCGAACGGTTGAAATTGAAGTGTATAAGACACGGTTTTTCGGGATTCCAGGGTCCCGGAACAAAATTCTCCGGAAATCAAAAAGAAAGTTCCTCGGGTCAGATAAAGCGGCCACGCAAAGTTTGATCACCAACGGAAGACATTTGGGGGTGTCGGTGTGCCACAAACCAGCATTCGCCGAAACTCGGATTATCGTGAAAAATGTGTTAAAGCTCGTTATTTGAGGCTGAAATCAAACAGGTTGATTCCTGAAAGGAGCTCGGACGCGTGACTGAAAAACAGGAGAAAAAAGAAACAGGGTCCTGTTTACTCTCCGAACGGCTCAAATTGAAGTGTATAATACACGGTTTTGGGGATTCTAGGGTCCCTAACAAAATTCTCGAAATCACATAGAAAGTTCTTCGGTCGATAAAGAGGCCACGCAAAGTTTGAGCACCAACGGAAGACATTTGGGGGTGCCGGTGTGCCACAAACCAGCATTCGCCGAAACTCGGATTATCGTGAAAAATGTGTTAAAGCTCGTTATTTGAGGCTGAAATCGAACAGGTTGATTCCTGAAAGGAGCTCGGACGCGTGACTGAAAAACAGGAGAAAAAGAAACAGGGTCCAAGATCGACCTTCCGAACGACTGAAATTGAAGTGTATAATACACGGTTTTTCGGGATTCTGGGGTCCCGAACAAAATTCTCCGAAATCACATAGAAAGTTCTTGGTCGAGATAAAGCGGCCATGCAAAGTTTGAGCACCAACGGAAGACATTTGGGGGTGTCGGTGTGCCACAAACCAAAGATTCGCCGAAACTCTGATTATCGTGAAAATGTGTTAAAGCTCGTTATTTGAGGTCAAATCGAACAGTTGATTCCCGAAAGGAGCTCGGACGCGTGACTGAAAAACAGGAGAAAAAGAAACAGGTCCTGTCGACTCTCCGAACGGCTGAAATTGAAGTGTATAATACACGGTTTTTCGGGATTCCAGGGTCCCGGAACAAAATTCTCCGGAAATCACATAGAAAGTTGCTCGGGTCAGATAAAGCGGCCATGCAAAGTTTGAGCACTAACGGAAGACATTTGGGGGTGCCGGTGTGCCACAAACCAGCATTCGCCGAAACTCGATTATCGTGAAAAATGTGTTAAAGCTCGTTATTTGAGGTCAAATCGAACAGGTTGATTCCCGAAAAGAGCTCGGACGCGTGGATCAAAAACAGGATAAAAAGAAACAGGGTCCTACGACTCTCCGAATGTCTCAAATTGAAGTGTATATAATACACGGTTTTTCGGATTCTGGGATCCCGGTACAAAATTCTCCGGAAATCACATATAAACTTCATCGGGTCAGATAAAGCGGCCATGCAAAGTTTGAGCACTAACGGAAGACATTTGGGGTGCTTTGGTGTGCCACAAACCAAGATTCGCCGAAACTCGGATTATCGTGAAAAATGTGTTAAAGCTCGTTATTTGAGGTCAAATCGAACAGGTTGATTCTGAAAGGAGCTCGGACGCGTGGACTCGAAAAACAGGAGAAAAAGAAACAGTGCAGTACGACTCACCGAACGGCTCAAATTGAAGTGTAAAATACACGGTTTTTCGGGATTCGAGTCACGGAACAAAATTCTCCTAAATCACATAGAAAGTTCTTCGGTCGAGATAAAGCGGCCACGCAAAGTTTGAGCACCAACGGAAGAAATTTGGGGGTGCCGGTGTGCCACAAACCAAGATTCGCAAAACTCGGATTATCGTGAACAATGTGTTAAAGCTCGTTATTTGAGGTCAAATCGAACAGTTGATTTCGAAAGGAGCTCGGACGCGTGACTGAAAAACAATGAGAAAAAGAAACAGGTCCTGCGACTCTCCGAACGGTGAAATTAAAGTGTATAATACACGGTTTTTCGGATTCGGGGTCCCTAACAAAATTCTCCTGAAATCACTTAGAAAGTTCTTTGGGTCGATAAAGCGGCCACGCAAAGTTTGAGCACCAACGGAAGATATTTGGGGGTGCCGGTGTGCCAAAACCAAAGATTCGCCGAAACTCGGATTATCGTGAAAAATGTGTTAAAGCTCGTTATTTGAGGTCAAATCGAACAGTTGATTCTGAAAGGAGCTCGGACGCGTGACTAAAAAACAGGAGAAAAAGAAACAGGGTCCTAGCATGCGACTCTCCGAACGGCTAAAATTGGAGTGTATAATACACGGTTTTTCGGGATTTCAGCGTCCGAAAAAATTCTCTGGAAATCACATAGAAAGTTTTTCGGTCGATAAAGCGGCCACGCAAAGTTTGAGCACCAACGGAAGACATTTGGGGGTGCTTGCAGGTGTGCAGAAAACCAAAGATTCGCCGAAACTCGGATTATCGTTAAAAATGTGTTAAGCTCATTATTTGAGGTCAAATCGAACAGTTAATTATCAAAATGAGCTTGGACGCGTGATTGAAAAACAGGAGAAAAAGAAACAGGGTCCCGACCTTACCTTCCGAACGGCTAAAATTGAAGTGTCTAATACACGGTTTTTCGGGATTCCGGAACAAAATTCTCCGAAAATCACATAGAAAGTTCATCGGGTCAGATAAAGCAACCACGCAAAGTTTGAGTACCAACGGAAGACATTTTGGGGTGCCGGTGTGCCTAAAACCAAAGATTCGCCAAACTCGGATTATCGTGAAAAATGTGTTAAAGCTCGTTATTTGAGGTCAAATCGAACAAAGTTGATTCCTTAAAGGAGCTCGGACGCGTGACTCGAAAAACAGGAGAAAAAAAAATAGGGTCCTGCGACTCTCCGAACGGCTGAAATTGAAGTGTATAATACACGGTTTTTCGGGATTCAGGGTCCCTGAACAAAATTCTCCGGAAATCACTTAGAAAGTTCTTCGGTCGATAAAGAGGCCACGCAAAGTTTGAGCACCAACGGAAGACATTTGGGGTGCTGGTGTGCCACAAACCAAGATTCGCCGAAACTCGGATTATCGTGAAAAATGTGTTAAAGCTCGTTATTTGAGGTCGAAATTGAACAGTTGATTCCCGAAAAGAGCTCGGACGCGTGGTGAAAAACAGGAGAAAAAGAAACAGTGGTCAGTACGACTCTCCGAACGGCTTAAATTGAAGTGTATAAATACACGGTTTTGGGATTCAGGGTCCCGAACAAAATTCTCCGAAATCACATAGAAAGTTCCTCGGGTCAGATAAAGCGGCCATGCAAAGTTTGAGCACTAACGGAAGACATTTGGGGGTGCTTGGTGTGTACAAACCAAAGATTCGCCGAAACACGGATTATCATGAAAAATGTGTTAAAGCTCGTTATTTGAGGTTGATATCGAACAGGTTGATTCCTGAAAAGAGCTCGGACGCGTGATCAAAAACAGGAGAAAAAGAAACAGGTCCTCGACTCTCCGAACGGCAGAAATTGAAGTGTATAATACACGGTTTTTCGGGATTCTTGGGTCCCGGAACAAAATTCTCCGGAAATCACATAGAAAGTTCCTCGGGTCAGATAAAGCGGCCATGCAAAGTTTGAGCACTAACGGAAGACATTTGGGGTGCCGGTGTGCCAAACAAACCAAAGATTCGCCGAAACTCGGATTATCGTGAAAAATGTGTTAAAGCTCGTTATTTGAGGCTGAAATCGAACAGGTTGATTCTTGAAATGAGTTCGGACGCGTGGTTGAAAAACAGGGAGAAAAAGAAACAGGGTCCGGTACGACCTTACAAACGGTTAAAATTGAAGTGTATAATACACGGTTTTTCGGGATTCCGAGGTCCCGGAACAAAATTCTCCGGAAATCACAAAGAAAGTTCCTCGGGTCAGATAAAACGGCCACGCAAAGTTTGAGCACCAACGGAAGACATTTGGGGGTGTCGGTGTGCCACAAACCACATTCGCCGAAACTCGGATTATCGTGAAAAATGTGTTAAAGCTCGTTATTTGAGGCTGAAATCGAACAGGTTGATTCCTGAAAAGAGCTCGGACGCGTGACTGAAAAACAGGGAGAAAAAGAAACGGGTCCTGGTTTACTCTCCGAACGGCTGAAATTGAAGTGTATAATACACGGTTTTTCGGGATTCTGGGGTCCCGGAACAAAATTCTCCGGAAATCACATAGAAAGTTCATCGGGTCAGATAAAGCGGCCATGCAAAGTTTGAGCACTAACGGAAGACATTTGGGGGTGCCGGTGTGCCACAAACCAGCATTCGCCGAAACTCGGATTATCGTGAAAAATGTGTTAAAGCTCGTTATTTGAGGCTGAAATCGAACAGGTTGATTCCTGAAAGGAGCTCGGACGCGTGACTGAAAAACTGGGAGAAAAAGAAACAGGGTCCGGTACGACTCTCCGAACGGCTGAAATTGAAGAGTATAATACACGGTTTTTCGGGATTCTGGAGTCCCAGAACAAAATTCTCCGGAAATCACTTAGAAAGTTCTTCGGGTCAGATAAAGCGGCCACGCAAAGTTTGAGCACCAACGGAAGATATTTGGGGGTGCCGTTGTGCCACAAACCAGCATTCGCCGAAACTCGGATTATCGTGAAAAATGTGTTAAAGCTCCTTATTTGAGGCTGAAATCGAACAGGTTGATTCCTGAAAGGAGCTCGGACGCGTGACTGAAAAACAGGGAGAAAAAGAAACAGGGTCCGGTACGACTCTCCAAACGGCTAAAATTGAAGTGTATAATACACGGTTTTTCGGGACTCTGGCGTCCCGAAAAAAAATTCTCCGGAAATCACATAGAACGTTTTTCGGGTCAGATAAAGCGGCCACGCAAAGTTTGAGCACCAAGGGAAGACATTTGGGGGTGCCGGTGTGCCAGAAACCAGCATTCGCCGAAACTCGGATTATCGTTAAAAATGTGTTAATCTCATTATTTGAGGCTGAAATCGAACAGGTTAATTACTGAAATGAGCTTGGACGCGTGATTGAAAAACAGGAAGAAAAAGAAACAGGGTCCGGAACGACCATCCGAACGGCTAAAATTGAAGTGTCTAATACACAGTTTTTCGGGATTCCGGGTCCCGGAACAAAATTCTCCGAAAATCACATAGAAAGTTCCTCGGGTCAGATAAAGCGGCCACGCAAAGTTTGATCACCAACGGAAGACATTTTCGGGTGTCGGTGTGCCACAAACCAGCATTCGCCGAAACTCGGATTATCGTGAAAAATGTGTTAAAGCTCGTTATTTGAGGCTGAAATCGAACAGGTTGATTCCTGAAAGGAGCTCGGACGCGTGACTCGAAAAACAGGAGAAAAAAAGAAACAGTGGTCCTGACTCTCTCTCGAACGGTGAAATTGAAAGTGTATAATACACGGTTTTGGGGATTCTGGGTCCCGAACAAAATTCTCCAGAAATCACATAGAAAGTTCCTCGGGTCAGATAAAGAGGCCACGCAAAGTTTGAGCACCAACGGAAGACATTTGGGGTGCCGGTGTGCCTGAACCAAAGATTCGCCGAAACTCGGATTATCGTGAAAAATGTGTTAAAGCTCGTTATTTGAGGCTGAAATCGAACAGGTTGATTCCTGAAAGGAGCTCGGACGCGTGACTGAAAAACAGGGAGAAAAAGAAACAGGGTCCGGTACGACTCTCCGAACGGCTGAAATTGAAGTGTATAATACACGGTTTTTCGGGATTCTGGGGTCCCGGAACAAAATTCTCCGGAAATCACATAGAAAGTTCCTCGGGTCAGATAAAGCGGCCATGCAAAGTTTGAGCACTAACGGAAGACATTTGGGGGTGCCGGTGTGCCACAAAGCAGCATTCGCCGAAACTCGGATTATCGTGAAAAATGTGTTAAAGCTCGTTATTTGAGGCTGAAATCGAACAGGTTGATTCTTGAAATGAGCTCGGACGCGTGGTTGAAAAACAGGGAGAAAAAGAAACAGGGTCCGGTACGACCTTCCGAACGGTTGAAATTGAAGTGTATAATACACGGTTTTTCGGGATTCCGAGGTCCCGGAACTAAATTCTCCGGAAATCACAAAGAAAGTTCCTCGGGTCAGATAAAACGGCCACGCAAAGTTTGAGCACCAACAGAAGACATTTGGGGGTGTCGGTGTGCCACAAACCACATTCGCCGAAACTCGGATTATCGTGAAAAATGTGTTAAAGCTCGATATTTGAGGCTGAAATCGAAAAGGTTGATTCCTGAAAAGAGCTCGGATGCGTGACTGAAAAACAGGGAGAAAAAGAAACAGGGTCCGGTACGACCTTCCGAACGGCTGAAATTGAAGTGTATAATACACGGTTTTTCGGGATTCCAGGATCCCGGAACAAAATTCTCCGGAAATCACATAGAAAGTTCCTCGGGTCAGATAAAGCGGCCACGCAAAGTTTGAACACAAACGAAAGACATTTGGGGGTACCGGTGTGCAAAAAACCAGCATTCGCCGAAACTTGGATTATCGTGAAAAATGTGTTAAAGCTCGTTATTTGAGGCTGAAATCGAACAGGTTGATTCCTGAAATGAGCTCGGACGCGTGGTTGAAAAACAGGGAGAAAAAGAAACAGGGTCCGGTACGACCTTTAGAACGGCCGAAATTAAAGTGTATAATACACGGTTTTTCGGGATTCTAGGGTCCCGGAACAAAATTCTCCGGAAATCACATAGAAAGTTCCTCGGGTCAGATAAAGCGGCCACGCAAAGTTTGAGCACAAACAGAAGACATTTGGGGGTGTCGGTGTGCCAAAAACCAGCATTCGCCGAAACTCGGATTATCGTGAAAAATGTGTTAAAGCTCGTTATTTGAGGCTGAAATCGAACAGGTTGATTCCTGAATGAGCTCGGACGAGTGGTTGAAAAACAGGGAGAAAAAGAAACAGGTCCCATGCGACCTTCCGAACGGCTGAAATTGAAGTGTATAATACACGGTTTTTCGGATTCCGGTCCCGAACAAAATTCTCCTGGAAATCACATACAAAGTTCCTCGGGTCAGATAAAGCTGCCACGCAAAGTTTGAGCACCAACGGAAGACATTTGGGGGTGCCGGTGTGCCACAAAGCAGCATTCGCCAAAACTCGGATTATCGTGAAAAATGTGTTAAAGCTCGTTATTTGAGGCTGAAATCGAACGGTTGATTCCTGAAATGAGCTCGGACGCGTGGTTGAAAAATAGGGAGAAAAAGAAACAGGGTCCGGTACGACCTTCCGAACGGCTGAAATTGAAGTGTATAATACACGGTTTTTCGGGATTCCGAGGTCCCGGAACAAAATTCTCCGGAAATCATATAGAAAGTTCCTCGGGCAGATAAAGCGGCCACGCAAAGTTTGAGCACCAACGGAAGACATTTGGGGGTGCCGGTGTGCCAAAAACCAGCATTCACCGAAACTCGGATTATCGTGAAAAATGTGTTAAAACTCGTTATTTTGAGGCTTAAATGGAACAGGTTGATTCCTGAATGAGCTCGGACGCGTGGTTGAAAAACAGGGAGAAAAAGAAATAGGGTCCGGTACGACCTTCCGAATGGCTGAAATTGAAGTGTATAATACACGGTTTTTCGGGATCCCGGAACAAAATTTTCCGGAAATCACAAAAAAACTTCCTCAGGTCAGATAAAGCGGCCACGCAAAGGTTGAGCACAAACGGAAGACATTTGGGGGTGCGGTGTGCCAAAAACCAAAGATTCGCCGAAACTCGATTATCGTGAAAAATGTGTTAAAGCTCGTTATTTGAGGCTGAAATCGAACTGGTTGATTCCTGAATGAGCTCGGACGAGTGGTTGAAAAACAGGAGAAAAAAGAAACAGTCCGATACGACCTTCCGAACGAACGGAAATTGAAGTGTATAATACACGGTTTTTCAGATTCCGGTCCCGAACAAAATTCTCCGGAAATCACATAAAAAGTTCCTCGGGTCTGATAAAGCGGCCACGCAAAGTTTGAGCACCAACGGAAGACATTTGGGGTGCCGGTGTGCCCTGGCAAAGCAAAGATTCGCCGAAACTCGGATTATCGTGAAAAATGTGTTAAAGCTCGTTATTTGAGGCTGAAATCGAACATGTTGATTCTTGAAATGAGCTCGGACGCGTGGTTGAAAAACAGGAGAAAAAGAAACAGGTCCAAAGATCGACCTTCCGAACGATCAAAATTGAAGTGTATAATACACGGTTTTTCGGGATTCCGTGGTCCCTAACAAAATTCTCCGAAATTATATAGAAAGTTCCTCGGGTCGATAAAGCGGCCACGGAAAGTTTGAGCACCAACAAAGATATTTGGGGGTGCCGGTGTGCCAAAAACCGGGATTCGCAAACTCGGATTATCGTGAAAAATGTGTTAAAACTCGTTATTTGAGGTCGAAATCGAACAGGTTGATTCCTGAATGAGCTCGGACGCGTGGTTGAAAAACACGGAGAAAAAGAAACAGGGTCTGGTACGACCTTCCGAACGGCTGAAATTGAAGTGTATAATACATGGTTTTTCGGGATTCCGAGGTCCAGGAAAAAAATTCTCCGGAAATCACATAGAAAGTTCCGCGGGTCAGATAAAGCGGCCACGCAAAGTTTGAGCACAAACGAAAGACATTTGGGGTGCTTGTGTGCCAAAAACCAAAGCATTCGCCGAAACTCGGATTATCGTGAAAAATGTGTTAAAGCTCGTTATTTGAGGCTGAAATCGAACAGTGTGATTCCTGTAATGAGCTCGGACGCGTGGTTGAAAAACAGGAGAAAAAGAAACAGGGTCCTGTTTACCTTCCGAACGGTACAAATTGAAGTGTATAATACACGGTTTTTCGGGATTCCGGATCCCTAACAAAATTCTCCGGAAATCACATAAAAACTTCCTCGGGTCAGATAAAGCGGCCACGCAAAGGTTGAGCACAAACGGAAGACATTTGAGGGTGCCGGTGTGCCAAAAACCAGCATTCGCCGAAACTCGGATTATCGTGAAAAATGTGTTAAAGCTCGTTATTTGAGGTCAAATCGAACAGTTGATTCTGAATGAGCTCGGACGCGTGATTGAAAAACAGGGAGAAAAAGAAACAGGGTCCGTACGACCTTCCGAACGGCTGAAATTGAAGTGTATAATACACGGTTTTTCGGGATTCCGGGTCTCGGAACAAAATTCTCCTGAAATCACATAAAAGTTCCTCGGATCGAGATAAAGCGGCCACGCAAAGTTTGAGCACCAACGGAAGACATTTGGGGGTGCTTGGTGTGCCTGGCAAAGATTCGCCGAAACTCGGATTATCGTGAAAAATGTGTTAAAGCTCGTTATTTGAGGCTGAAATCGAACCGGTTGATTCTTGAAATGAGCTCGGACGCGTGGTTGAAAAACAGGAGAAAAAGAAACAGGGTCCTAGATTTACCCTTCCGAACGGCACTAAAATTGAAGTGTATAATACACGGTTTTTCGGGATTCCGTGGTCCCGGAACAAAATTCTCCGGAAATCATATAGAAAGTTCCTCGGGTCAGATAAAGCGGCCACGGAAAGTTTGAGCACCAACGGAAGATATTTGGGGGTGCCGGTGTGCCAAAAACCAGCATTCGCCGAAACTCGGATTATCGTGAAAAATGTGTTAAAACTCGTTATTTGAGGCTGAAATCGAACAGGTTGATTCCTGAATGAGCTCGGATGCGTGGTTGAAAAACACGAAGAAAAAGAAACAGGGTCCGGTACGACCTTCCGAACGGCTGAAATTGAAGTGTATAATACATGGTTTTTCGGGATTCCGGGGTCCAGGAACAAAATTCTCCGGAAATCACATAGAAAGTTCCGCGGGTCAGATAAAGCGGCCACGCAAAGTTTGAGCACAAACGAAAGACATTTGGGGGTGCCGATGTGCCAAAAACCAGCATTCGCCGAAACTCGGATTATCGTGAAAAATGTGTTAAAGCTCGTTATTTGAGGCTGAAATCGAACAGTGTGATTCCTGAAATGAGCTCGGACGCGTGGTTGAAAAACAGGAGAAAAAGAAACAGGGTCCTAGTGCGACCTTCCGAACGGTACCGAAATTGAAGTGTATAATACACGGTTTCTCGGGATTCCGGGGTCCCGGAACAAAATTCTCCGTAAATCACATACAAAGTTCCTCGGGTCAGATAAAGCGGCCACGCAAAGTTTGAGCACAAACGAAAGACATTTGGGGTGCCGGTGTGCCAAAACCGATTCGCCGAAACTCGGATTATCGTGAAAAATGTGTTAAAGCTCGTTATTTGAGGCTGAAATCGAACAGGTTGATTCCTGAAATGAGCTCGGAAACGTGGTTGAAAAAAGGGAGAAAAAGAAAAAAGGTCTGGTACGACCTTCCGAACGGCTGAAATTGAAGTGTATAATACATGGTTTTTCGGGATTCCGGGGTCCCTGAACAAAATTCTCCGGAAATCACATAGAAAGTTCCTCGGGTCAGATAAAGCGGCCATGCAAAGTTTGAGCACAAACGAAAGACATCTGGGGGTACCGGTGTGCCAAAAACCAGCATTCGCCGAAACTCGGATTATCGTGAAAAATGTGTTAAAGCTCGTTATTTGAGGCTGAAATCGAACAGGTTGATTTCTGAAATGAGCTCGGACGCGTGGTTGAAAAACAGGGGGAAAAAGAAACAGGGTCCGGTACGACCTTTAGAACGGCTGAAATTGAAGTGTATAATACACGGTTTTTCGGGATTCCAGGGTCCCGGAACAAAATTCTCCGGAAATCACATAGAAAGTTCCTCGGGTCAGATAAAGGGGCCACGCAAAGTTTGAGCACAAACGGAAGACATTTGGGGGTGCCGGTGTGCCAAAAACAAGCATTCGCCGAAACTCGGATTATCGTGAAAAATGTGTTAAAGCTCGTTATTTGAGGCTGAAATCGAACAGGTTGATTCCTGAATGAGCTCGGACGAGTGGTTGAAAAACAGGGAGAAAAAGAAACAGGGTCCGGTACGACCTTCCGAACGGCTGAAATTGAAGTGTATAATACACGGTTTTTCGGGATTCCGGGGTCCCGGAACAAAATTCTCCGGAAATCACATACAAAGTTCCTCGGGTGAGATAAAGCGGCCACACAAAGTTTGAGCACCAACGGAAGACATTTGGGGGTGCCGGTGTGCCTAGCAAAGATTCGCCGAAACTCGGATTATCGTGAAAAATGTGTTAAAGCTCGTTATTTGAGGTGAAATCGAACAAGTTGATTCCTGAAATGAGCTCGGACGCGTGGTTGAAAAACAGAAGAAAAAGAAAAAGGGTCCTAGACGACCTTCCGAACGGCTGAAATTGAAGTGTATAATACACGGTTTTTCGGGATTCCGAGGTCCCCGAACAAAATTCTCCTGAAATCACATAGAAAGTTCCTCGGGTCGGATAAAGCGGCCACGCAAAGTTTGAGCACCAACGGAAGACATTTGGGGTGCTTGGTGTGCCAAAACCAAGATTCACCGAAACTCGGATTATCGTAAAAATGTGTTTAACCTCGTTATTTTAAGGCCGAAATGGAACAGTTGATTCCCGAATGAGCTCGGACGCGTGGTTGAAAAACAGGAGAAAAAAGAAACAGGTCCTCGACCTTCCGAACGGCTGAAATTGAAGTGTATAATACACGGTTTTTCGGGATTGCGTGGTCCCGGAACAAAATTCTCCGGAAATCATATAGAAAGTTCCTCGGGTCAGATAAAGCGGCCACGGAAAGTTTGAGCACCAACGGAAGATATTTGGGGGTGCCGGTGTGCCAAAAACCAGCATTCGCCGAAACTCGGATTATCGTGAAAAATGTGTTAAAACTCGTTATTTGAGGCTGAAATCGAACAGGTTGATTCCTGAATGAGCTCGGATGCGTGGTTGAAAAACACGAAGAAAAAGAAACAGGGTCCGGTACGACCTTCCGAACGGCTGAAATTGAAGTGTATAATACATGGTTTTTCGGGATTCCGGGGTCCAGGAACAAAATTCTCCAGAAATCACATAGAAAGTTCCGCGGGTCAGATAAAGCGGCCACGCAAAGTTTGAGCACAAACGAAAGACATTTGGGGGTGCCGGTGTGCCAAAAACCAGCATTCGCCGAAACTCGGATTATCGTGAAAAATGTGTTAAAGCTCGTTATTTGAGGCTGAAATCGAACAGTGTGATTCCTGTAATGAGCTCGGACGCGTGGTTGAAAAACAGGAGAAAAAGAAACAGGGTCCGGTACGACCTTCCGAACGGCTGAAATTGAAGTGTATAATACACGGTTTTTCGGGATTCCGGGGTCCCGGAACAAAATTCTCCGGAAATCACATACAAAGTTCCTCGGGTCAGATAAAGCGGCCACGCAAAGTTTGAGCACAAACGAAAGACATTTGGGGGTGCCGGTGTGCCAAAAACCAGCATTCGCCGAAACTCGGATTATCGTGAAAAATGTGTTAAAGCTCGTTATTTGAGGCTGAAATCGAACAGTGTGATTCCTGAAATGAGCTCGGACGCGTGGTTGAAAAACAGGGAGAAAAAGAAACAGGGTCAGGTACGACCTTCCGAACGGCTGAAATTGAAGTGTATAATACACGGTTTTTCGGGATTCCAGGGTCCCGGAACAAAATTCTCCGGAAATCACATACAAAGTTCCTCGGGTCAGATAAAGCGGCCACGCAAAGTTTGAGCACAAACGAAAGACATTTGGGGGTGCCGGTGTGCCAAAAACCAGCATTCGCCGAAACTCGGATTATCGTGAAAAATGTGTTAAAGCTCGTTATTTGAGGCTGAAATCGAACATGTTGATTCTTGAAATGAGCTCGGACGCGTGGTTGAAAAACTGGGAGAAAAAGAAACAGGGTCCGGTACGACCTTCCGAACGGCCGAAATTGAAGTGTATAATACACGGTTTTTCGGGATTCCGTGGTCCCGTAACAAAATTCTCCGGAAATCATATAGAAAGTTCCTCGGGTCAGATAAAGCGGCCACGCAAAGTTTGAGCACCAACGGAAGACATTTGGGGGTGCCGGTGTGCCAAAAAACCAAGATTCGCCGAAACTCGGATTATCGTGAAAAATGTGTTAAAGCTCGTTATTTGAGTCTGAAATCGAACAGTTTGATTCCTGAAATGAGCTCGGACGCGTGATTGAAAAACAGGGAGAAAAAGAAACAGGGTTTCGTACGACCTTCCGAACGGCCGAAATTGAAGTGTATAATACACGGTTTTTCGGGATTCCGGGGTCCCGGAACAAAATTCTCCGGAAATCACATACAAAGTTCCTCGGGTCAGATAAAGCGGCCACGCAAAGTTTGAGCACAAACGAAAGACATTTGGGGGTGCCGGTGTGTGCAAAAAACCAGATTCGCCGAAACTCGGATTATCGTGAAAAATGTGTTAAAGCTCGTTATTTGAGGTCAAATCGAACAGTGATTCCCGAAATGAGCTCGGACGCGTGGTTGAAAAACAGGAGATAAAGAAACAGGGTCGCACGACCTTCCGAACGGCCAAATTGAAGTGTATAATACACGGTTTTTCGGGATTCCGTGGTCCCTTTAACAAAATTCTCCGAAATCACATACAAAGTTCCTCGGGTCAGATAAAGCGGCCACGCAAAGTTTGAGCACAAACGAAAGACATTTGGGGGTGCCGGTGTGCCAAAAACCAGCATTCGCCGAAACTCGGATTATCGTGAAAAATGTGTTAAAGCTCGTTATTTGAGGCTGAAATCGAACATGTTGATTCTTGAAATGAGCTCGGACGCGTGGTTGAAAAACTGGGAGAAAAAGAAACAGGGTCCGGTACGACCTTCCGAACGGCTGAAATTGAAGTGTATAATACACGGTTTTTCGGGATTCCGTGGTCCCGTAACAAAATTCTCCGGAAATCATATAGAAAGTTCCTCGGGTCAGATAAAGCGGCCACGCAAAGTTTGAGCACCAACGGAAGACATTTGGGGGTGCCGGTGTGCCAAAAACCAAAGATTCGCCAAACTCGGATTATCGTGAAAAATGTGTTAAAGCTCGTTATTTGAGGCTGAAATCGAACATGTTGATTCTTGAAATGAGCTCGGACGCGTGGTTGAAAAACTGGGAGAAAAAGAAACAGGGTCCTGCAGATTTTACCTTCCGAACGGCCGAAATTGAAGTGTATAATACACGGTTTTTCGGGATTCCGTGGTCCCGTAACAAAATTCTCCGGAAATCACATAGAAAGTTCCTCGGGTCGATAAAGCGGCCACGCAAAGTTTGAGCACCAACGGAAGACATTTGGGGTGCCGTGTGCCAAAAACCAAAGATTCGCCGAAACTCGGATTATCGTGAAAAATGTGTTAAAGCTCGTTATTTGAGGTGAAATCGAACAAAGTGTGATTCCCGAAATGAGCTCGGACGCGTGGTTGAAAAACAGGAGATAAAGAAACAGGTCGTGCACGACCTTCCGAACGGCTGAAATTGAAGTGTATAATACACGGTTTTTCGGGATTCCGTGGTCCCGGAACAAAATTCTCCGGAAATCACATACAAAGTTCCTCGGGTCAGATAAAGCGGCCACGCAAAGTTTGAGCACAAACGAAAGACATTTGGGGTGCCGGTGTGCCAAAAACCAAAGATTCGCCGAAACTCGGATTATCGTGAAAAATGTGTTAAAGCTCGTTATTTGAGGCTGAAATCGAACAGTGTGATTCCTGAAATGAGCTCGGACGCGTGGTTGAAAAACAGGGAGATAAAGAAACAGGGTCAGGTACGACCTTCCGAACGGCTGAAATTGAAGTGTATAATACACGGTTTTTCGGGATTCCAGGGTCCCGGAACAAAATTCTCCGGAAATCACATACAAAGTTCCTCGGGTCAGATAAAGCGGCCACGCAAAGTTTGAGCACAAACGAAAGACATTTGGGGGTGCCGGTGTGCCAAAAACCAGCATTCGCCGAAACTCGGATTATCGTGAAAAATGTGTTAAAGCTCGTTATTTGAGGCTGAAATCGAACATGTTGATTCTTGAAATGAGCTCGGACGCGTGGTTGAAAAACTGGGAGAAAAAGAAACAGGGTCCGGTACGACCTTCCGAACGGCCGAAATTGAAGTGTATAATACACGGTTTTTCGGGATTCCGTGGTCCCGTAACAAAATTCTCCGGAAATCATATAGAAAGTTCCTCGGGTCAGATAAAGCGGCCACGCAAAGTTTGAGCACCAACGGAAGACATTTGGGGGTGCCGGTGTGCCAAAAACCAGCATTCGCCGAAACTCGGATTATCGTGAAAAATGTGTTAAAGCTCGTTATTTGAGGCTGAAATCGAACAGTGTGATTCCTGAAATGAGCTCGGACGCGTGGTTGAAAAACAGGAGATAAAGAAACAGGTCGGTCGTACGACCTTCCGAACGGGCCGAAATTGAAGTGTATATATAATACACGGTTTTTCTGGATTCCGGGTCCCGAACAAAATTCTCCGGAAATCACATACAAAGTTCCTCGGGTCAGATAAAGCGGCCACGCAAAGTTTGAGCACAAACGAAAGACATTTGGGGGTGCCGGTGTGCCAAAAACCAGTATTCGCCGAAACTCGGATTATCGTGAAAAATGTGTTAAAGCTCGTTATTTGAGGCTGAAATCGAACAGGTTGATTCCTGAAATGAGCTCGGATGCGTGGTTGAAAGAAGGGAGAAAAAGAAACCGGGTCCGGTACGACCTTCCGAACGGCTGAAATTGAAGTGTATAATACACGGTTTTTCGGGATTCCGGGGTCCCGGAACAAAATTCTCCGGAAATCACATACGAAGTTCCTCGGGTCAGATAAAGCGGCCACGCAAAGTTTGAGCACCAACGGAAGACATTTGGGGGTGCCGGTGTGCCACAAAGCAGCATTCGCCGAAACTCGGATTATCGTGAAAAATGTGTTAAAGCTCGTTATTTGAGGCTGAAATCGAACAGGTTGATTCCTGAAATGAGCTCGGACGCGTGGTTGAAAAACAGGAAGAAAAAGAAAAAGGGTCCGGTACGACCTTCCGAACGGCTGAAATTGAAGTGTATAATACACGGTTTTTCGGGATTCCGAGGTCCCGGAACAAAATTCTCCGGAAATCATATAGAAAGTTCCTCGGGTCAGATAAAGCGGCCACGCAAACTTTGAGCACCAACGGAAGACATTTGGGGGTGCCGGTGTGCCAAAAACCAGCATTCACCGAAACTCGGATTATCGTAAAAAATGTGTTTAACCTCGTTATTTTAAGGCTGAAATGGAACAGGTTGATTCCTGAATGAGCTCGGACGCGTGGTTGAAAAACAGGGAGAAAAAGAAACAGGGTCCGGTACGACCTTCCGAACGGCTGAAATTGAAGTGTATAATACACGGTTTTTCGGGATTCCAGGATCCCGGAACAAAATTCTCCGGAAATCACATAAAAACTTCCTCGGGTCAGATAAAGCGGCCACGCAAAGGTTGAGCACAAACGGAAGACATTTGGGGGTGCCGGTGTGCCAAAAACCAGCATTCGCCGAAACTCGGATTATCGTGAAAAATGTGTTAAAGCTCGTTATTTGAGGCTGAAATCGAACAGGTTGATTCCTGAATGAGCTCGGACGAGTGGTTGAAAAACAGGGAGAAAAAGAAACAGGGTCCGGTACGACCTTCCGAACGGCTGAAATTGAAGTGTATATAATACAAGGTTTTTCGGGATTCCGGGGTCCCGTAACAAAATTCTCCGGAAATCACATAAAAAGTTCCTCGGGTCAGATAAAGCGGCCACGCAAAGTTTGAGCACCAACGAAAGACATTTGGGGGTGCCGGTGTGCCACAAAGCAGCATTCGCCGAAACTCGGATTATCGTGAAAAATGTGTTAAAGCTCGTTATTTGAGGCTGAAATCGAACATGTTGATTCTTGAAATGAGCTCGGACGCGTGGTTGAAAAACTGGGAGAAAAAGAAACAGGGTCCGGTACGACCTTCCGAACGGCTGAAATTGAAGTGTATAATACACGGTTTTTCGGGATTCCGTGGTCCCGTAACAAAATTCTCCGGAAATCATATAGAAAGTTCCTCGGGTCAGATAAAGCGGCCACGCAAAGTTTGAGCACCAACGGAAGACATTTGGGGGTGCCGGTGTGCCAAAAACCAGCATTCGCCGAAACTCGGATTATCGTGAAAAATGTGTTAAAACTCGTTATTTGAGGCCGAAATCGAACAGGTTGATTCCTGAATGAGCTCGGACGTGTGGTTGAAAAACACGGAGAAAAAGAAACAGGGTCCTAGTCGACCTTCCGAACGGCCGAAATTGAAGTGTATAATACATGGTTTTTCGGGATTCCGGGGTCCAGGAACAAAATTTTCCGGAAATCACATAGAAAGTTCCTCGGGTCAGATAAAGCGGCCATGCAAAGTTTGAGCACAAACGAAAGACATCTGGGGGTACCGGTGTGCCAAAAACCAGCATTCGCCGAAACTCGGATTATCTTGAAAAATGTGTTAAAGCTCGTTATTTGAGGCTGAAATCGAACAGGTTGATTTCTGAAATGAGCTCGGACGCGTGGTTGAAAAACAGGAGAAAAAGAAACAGGGTCCTAGACGACCTTTAGAACGGGCCGAAATTGAAGTGTATAATACACGGTTTTTCGGGATTCCGGGGTCCCGAACAAAATTCTCCGGAAATCACATAGAAAGTTCCTCGGGTCAGATAAAGGGGCCACGCAAAGTTTGAGCACAAACGGAAGACATTTGGGGGTGCCGTGTGCAAAAACCAAAGATTCGCCGAAACTCGGATTATCGTGAAAAATGTGTTAAAGCTCGTTATTTGAGGCTGAAATCGAACAGTTGATTCCTGAATGAGCTCGGACGAGTGGTTGAAAAACAGGGAGAAAAAGAAACAGGGTCCGGTACGACCTTCCGAACGGCTGAAATTGAAGTGTATAATACACGGTTTTTCGGGATTCCGGGGTCCCGGAACAAAATTCTCCGGAAATCACATACGAAGTTCCTCGGGTCAGATAAAGCGGCCACGCAAAGTTTGAGCACCAACGGAAGACATTTGGGGGTGCCGGTGTGCCACAAAGCAGCATTCGCCGAAACTCGGATTATCGTGAAAAATGTGTTAAAGCTCGTTATTTGAGGCTGAAATCGAACAGGTTGATTCCTGAAATGAGCTCGGACGCGTGGTTGAAAAACAGGAAGAAAAAGAAAAAGGGTCCGGTACGACCTTCCGAACGGCTGAAATTGAAGTGTATAATACACGGTTTTTCGGGATTCCGAGGTCCCGGAACAAAATTCTCCGGAAATCATATAGAAAGTTCCTCGGGTCAGATAAAGCGGCCACGCAAACTTTGAGCACCAACGGAAGACATTTGGGGGTGCCGGTGTGCCAAAAACCAGCATTCACCGAAACTCGGATTATCGTAAAAAATGTGTTTAACCTCGTTATTTTAAGGCTGAAATGGAACAGGTTGATTCCTGAATGAGCTCGGACGCGTGGTTGAAAAACAGGGAGAAAAAGAAACAGGGTCCGGTACGACCTTCCGAACGGCTGAAATTGAAGTGTATAATACACGGTTTTTCGGGATTCCAGATCCCTAACAAAATTCTCCGGAAATCACATAAAAACTTCCTCGGGTCAGATAAAGCGGCCACGCAAAGGTTGAGCACAAACGGAAAACATTTGGGTGTGCTTGGTGTGCCAAAACCAAAGATTCGCCGAAACTCGGATTATCGTGAAAAATGTGTTAAAGCTCGTTATTTGAGGTCAAATCGAACAGTTGATTCTGAATGAGCTCGGACGAGTGGTTGAAAAACAGGAGAAAAAGAAACAGGTCCTGCGACGACCCTTCCGAACACTGAAATTGAAGTGTATATAATACAAGGTTTTTCGGGATTCCAGGGTCCCGTAACAAAATTCTCCATAAATCACATAAAAAGTTCCTCGGGTCAGATAAAGCGGCCACGCAAAGTTTGAGCACCAACGAAAGACATTTGGGGTGCCGGTGTGCCTACAAAGCGAAGATTCGCCAAACTCCTGATTATCGTGAAAAATGTGTTAAAGCTCGTTATTTGAGGCTGAAATCGAACATGTTGATTCTTGAAATGAGCTCGGACGCGTGGTTGAAAAACTGGGAGAAAAAGAAACAGGGTCCGGTACGACCTTCCGAACGGCTGAAATTGAAGTGTATAATACACGGTTTTTCGGGATTCCGTGGTCCCGTAACAAAATTCTCCGGAAATCATATAGAAAGTTCCTCGGGTCAGATAAAGCGGCCACGCAAAGTTTGAGCACCAACGGAAGACATTTGGGGGTGCCGGTGTGCCAAAAACCAGCATTCGCCGAAACTCGGATTATCGTGAAAAATGTGTTAAAACTCGTTATTTGAGGCCGAAATCGAACAGGTTGATTCCTGAATGAGCTCGGACGTGTGGTTGAAAAACACGGAGAAAAAGAAACAGGGTCCGGTACGACCTTCCGAACGGCTGAAATTGAAGTGTATAATACATGGTTTTTCGGGATTCCGGGGTCCAGGAACAAAATTTTCCGGAAATCACATAGAAAGTTCCTCGGGTCAGATAAAGCGGCCACGCAAAGTTTGAGCACAAACGAAAGACATTTGGGGGTGCCGGTGTGCCAAAAACCAGCATTCGCCGAAACTCGGATTATCGTGAAAAATGTTTTTAAGCTCGTTATTTGAGGTCAAATCGAACAAAGTGTGATTCCCGAAATGAGCTCGGACGCGTGGTTGAAAAACAGGAGATAAAGAAACAGGGTCGCACGACCTTCCGAACGGCCGAAATTGAAGTGTATAATACACGGTTTTTCGGGATTCCGTGGTCCCTAACAAAATTCTCCGAAATCACATACAAAGTTCCTCGGGTCAGATAAAGCGGCCACGCAAAGTTTGAGCACAAACGAAAGACATTTGGGGGTGCCGGTGTGCCAAAACCGATTCGCCGAAACTCGGATTATCGTGAAAAATGTGTTAAAGCTCGTTATTTGAGGTGAAATCGAACAGGTTGATTCTGAAATGAGCTCGGATGCGTGGTTGAAAGAAGGAGAAAAAGAAACCGGTCCTGATTTACCTTCCGAACTACCGAAATTGAAGTGTATAATACACGGTTTTTCGGGATTCCGGGTTCCCGGAACAAAATTCTCCGGAAATCACATAGAAAGTTCCTCGGGTCAGATAAAACAGCCACGCAAAGTTTGAGCACAAACGAAAGACATTTGGGGGTACCGGTGTGCCAAAAACCAGCATTTGGCGAAACTCGGATTATCGTGAAAAATGTGTTAATGCTCGTTATTTGAGGCTGAAATCGAACAGGTTGATTCCTGAAATGAGCTCGGACGCGTGGTTGAAAAACAGGAGAAAAAGAAACAGGGTCCTGCATTTACCTTTAGAACGGCTGAAATTGAAGTGTATAATACACGGTTTTTCGGGATTCAGGGTCCCTGAACAAAATTCTCCTGAAATCACATAGAAAGTTTCTCGGGTCAGATAAAGGGGCCACGCAAAGTTTGAGCACAAACCTAAGACATTTGGGGGTGCCGGTGTGCCAAAAACCAGCATTCGCCGAAACTCGGATTATCGTGAAAAATGTGTTAAATCTCGTTATTTGAGGCTGAAATCGAACAGGTTGACTCCTGAATGAGCTCGGACGAGTGGTTGAAAAACAGGGAGAAAAAGAAACAGGGTCCGGTAAAACCTTCCGAACGGCTGAAATTAAAGTGTATAATACACGGTTTTTCGGGATTCCGGGGTCCCGGAACAAAATTCTCCGGAAATCACATACGAAGTTCCTCGGGTCGATATAAGCGGCCACGCAAAGTTTGAGCACCAACGGAAGACATTTGGGGGCTGCCGGTGTGCCACAAAGCGAAAGATTCGCCAAACTCCTGATTATCGTGAAAAATGTGTTAAAGCTCGTTATTTGAGGCCGAAATCCAACAAAGTTGATTCCTGAAATGAGCTCGGACGCGTAGTTGAAAAAAAAGGAGAAAAAGAAACAGGGTCCTGACGACCTTCCGAACTACCGAAATTGAAATGTATAATACACGGTTTTTCGGAATTTCAGGATCCCGGAACAAAATTCTCCGGAAATCACATAAAAACTTCATCGGGTCAGATAAAGCGGCCACGCAAAGTTTGAGTACCAACGGAAGACATTTTGGGGTTCCGGTGTGCCACAAACCAGCATTCGCCGAAACTCGGATTATCGTGAAAAATGTGTTAAAGCTCGTTATTTGAGGCTGAAATCGAACAGGTTGATTCCTAAAATGAGCTCGGACGCGTGGTTGAAAAAAACAGGAGAATAAGAAACAGGGTCCTAGACGACCTTCCGAACGTTGAAATTGACGTGTATAATACACGGTTTTTCGGATTCCGTGGTCCCTAACAAAATTCTCCGGAAATCATATAGAAAGTTACTCGGTCGATAAAGCGGCCACGCATAGTTTGAGCACCAACGGAAGACATTTGGGGTGCCGGTGTGCAAAAACCAAAGATTCGCCGAAACTCGGATTATCGTGAAAAATGTGTTAAAACTCGTTATTTGAGGCTGAAATGGAACAGGTTGATTCCTGAATGAGCTCGGACGCGTGGTTGAAAAACAGGGAGAAAAAGAAACAGGGTCCGGTACGACCTTCCGAACGGCTGAAATTGAAGTGTATAATACACGGTTTTTCGGAATTCCAGGATCCCGGAACAAAATTCTCCGGAAATCACATAAAAACTTCCTCGGGTCAGATAAAGCGGCCACGCAAAGTTTGAGCACAAACGGAAGACATTTGGGGGTGCCGGTGTGCCAAAAACCAGCATTCGCCGAAACTCGAATTATCGTGAAAAATGTGTTAAAGCCCGTTATTTGAGGCTGAAATCGAACAGGTTGATTCCTGAAATGAGCTCGGACGCGTGGTTGAAAAAAGGGAGAAAAAGAAACAGGGTCCGGTACGACCTTCCGAACGGCTGAAATTGAAGTGTATAATACATGGTTTTTCGGGATTCCGGTCCCTAACAAAATTCTCCTAAATCACATAGAAAGTTCCTCGGGTCAGATAAAGCGGCCACGCAAAGTTTAAGCACAAACGAAAGACATTTGGGGGTACCGGTGTGCAAAAAACCAGCATTCGCCGAAACTTGGATTATCGTGAAAAATGTGTTAAAGCTCGTTATTTGAGGCCGAAATCGAATGTTGATTTCTCAAAATGAGCTCGGACGCGTGGTTGAAAAACAGGAGAAAAAGAAACAGGTCCTGCGACCTTCCGAACGGTGAAATTGAAGTGTATAATACACGGTTTTTCGGGATTCCGAGGTCCCGGAACAAAATTCTCCGGAAATCATATAGAAAGTTCCTCGGGTCAGATAAAGCGGCCACGCAAACTTTGAGCACCAATGGAAGACATTTGGGGGTGCCGGTGTGCCAAAAACCACCATTCACCGAAACTCGGATTATCGTGAAAAATGTGTTAAAACTCGTTATTTTGAGGCTGAAATGGAACAGGTTGATTCCTGAATGAACTCGGACGCGTGGTTGAAAAACAGGAGAAAAGGAAACAGGTCCTGACGACCTTCCGAACGGCTGAAATTGAAGTGTATAATACACGGTTTTTCGGGATTCCAGGATCCCGGAACAAAATTCTCCGGAAATCACATAAAAACTTCCTCGGGTCAGATAAAGCGGCCACGCAAAGTTTGAGCACAAACGGAAGACATTTGGGGGTGCCGGTGTGCCAAAAACCAGCATTCGCCGAAACTCGGATTATCGTGAAAAATGTGTTAAAGCTCGTTATTTGAGGCTGAAATCGAACAGGTTGATTCCTGAATGAGCTCGGACGAGTGGTTGAAAAACAGGAGAAAAAGAAACAGGTCCTGCGACCTTCCGAACGGCCGAAATTGAAGTGTATAATACACGGTTTTTGATTCCGGTCCCGAACAAAATTCTCCGAAATCACATAAAAAGTTCCTCGGGTCGATAAAACGCCACGCAAAGTTTGAGCACCAACGGAAGACATTTGGGGGTGCCGGTGTGCCACAAAGCAGCATTCGCCGAAACTCGGATTATCGTGAAAAATGTGTCAAAGCTCGTTATTTGAGGCTGAAATCGAACAGGTTGATTCTTGTAATGAGCTCGGACGCGTGGTTGAAAAACAGGGAGAAAAAGAAACAGGGTCCGGTACGACCTTCCGAACGGCTGAAATTGAAGTGTATAATACACGGTTTTTCGGGATTCCGTGGTCCCGTAACAAAATTCTCCGGAAATCATATAGAAAGTTCCTCGGGTCAGATAAAGCGGCCACGCAAAGTTTGAGCACCAACGGAAGACATTTGGGGGTGCCGGTGTGCCAAAAACCAGTATTCGCCGAAACTCGGATTATCGTGAAAAATGTGTTAAAACTCGTTATTTGAGGCTGAAATGGAACAGGTTGATTCCTGAATGAGCTCGGACGCGTGGTTGAAAAACAGGGAGAAAAAGAAACAGGGTCCGGTACGTCCTTCCGAACGGCTGAAATTGAAGTGTATAATACACGAGTTTTCGGAATTCCAGGATCCCGGAACAAAATTCTCCGGAAATCACATAAAAACTTCCTCGGGTCAGATAAAGCGGCCACGCAAAGTTTGAGCACAAACGGAAGACATTTGGGGGTGCCGGTGTGCCAAAAACCAAAGATTCGCGAAACTCGGATTATCGTGAAAAATGTGTTAAAGCTCGTTATTTGAGGTGAAATCGAACAAGTTGATTCCTGAAATGAGCTCGGACGCGTGGTTGAAAAAAGGAGAAAAAGAAACAGGTCCTAGACGACCTTCCGAACGGCCGAAATTGAAGTGTATAATACAAGGTTTTTCGGGATTCCAGGGTCCCGGAACAAAATTCTCCGGAAATCACATAGAAAGTTCATCGGGTCAGATAAAGCGGCCACGCAAAGTTTGAGCACAAACGGAAGACATTTGGGGGTGCCGGTGTGCCAAAAACCAAAGATTCGCGAAACTCCTGATTATCGTGAAAAATGTGCTAAAGCTCGTTATTTGAGGCTGAAATCGAACAGGTTGATTCCTGAATGAGCTCGGACGAGTGGTTGAAAAACAGGGAGAAAAAGAAACAGGGTCCGGTACGACCTTCCGAACGGCTGAAATTGACATGTATAATACACGGTTTTTCGGGATTCCGGGTTCCCGGAACAAAATTCTCCGGAAATCACATACAAAGTTCCTCGGGTTAGATAAAGCGACCACGCAAAGTTTGAGCACCAACGGAAGACATTTGGGGGTGCCGGTGTGCCACAACGCAGCATTCGCCGAAACTCGGATTATCGTGAAAAATGTGTTAAAGCTCGTTATTTGAGGCTGAAATCGAACAGGTTGATTCCTGAAATGAGCTCGGACGCGTGGTTGAAAAACAGGAGAAAAAAGAAACAGGGTCCTAGACGACCTTCCGAACGGCCGAAATTGAAGTGTATAATACACGGTTTTTCTGAATTCCAGATCCCTAACAAAATTCTCCGGAAATCACATAAAAACTTCCTCGGGTCAGATAAAGCGGCCACGCAAAGTTTGAGCTCAAACGGAAGACATTTGGGGGTGCCGGTGTGTAAAAAACCAGCATTCGCCGAAACTCGGATTATCGTGAAAAATGTGTTAAAGCTCGTTATTTGAGGCTGAAATCGAACAGGTTGATTCCTGAAATGAGCTCGGACGCGTGGTTGAAAAAAGGGAGAAAAAGAAACAGGTCCTGATTTACCTTCCGAACGGCTGAAATTGAAGTGTATAATACATGGTTTTTCGGGATTCCGGGGTCCCGGAACAAAATTCTCCGGAAATCACATAGAAAGTTCCTCGGGTCAGATAAAGCGGCCACGCAAAGTTTAAGCACAAACGAAAGACATTTGGGGGTACCGGTGTGCAAAAAACAAGCATTCGCCGAAACTTGGATTATCGTGAAAAATGTGTTAAAGCTCGTTATTTGAGGCTGAAATCGAACAGTTGATTCCTGAAATGAGCTCGGACGCGTGGTTGAAAAACAGGAGAAAAAGAAACAGGGTCCTGTCATTTACCTTTAGAACGGCCGAAATTGAAGTGTATAATACACGGTTTTTCGGGATTCCGGGTCCCTAACAAAATTCTCCGGAAATCACATAGAAAGTTCCTCGGGACCGATAAAGCGGCCACGCAAAGTTTGAGCACAAACGGAAGACATTTGGGGGTGCCGGTGTGCAAAAACCAAAGATTCGCCGAAACTCGGATTATCGTGAAAATGTGTTAAAGCTCGTTATTTGAGGTCAAATCGAACAGTTGATTCCCGAATGAGCTCGGACGAGTGGTTGAAAAACAGGAGAAAAAGAAACAGGTCCGTTTACCTTCCGAACGGGCCGAAATTGAAGTGTATAATACACGGTTTTTCGGGATTTCGGTCCCTAACAAAATTCTCCGGAAATCACATACAAAGTTCCTCGGGTCAGATAAAGCGGGCACGCAAAGTTTGAGCACCAACGGAAGACATTTGGGGTGCCGGTGTGCCTGGCAAGATTCGCCGAAACTCCGATTATCGTGAAAATGTGTTAAAGCTCGTTATTTGAGGCTGAAATCGAATAGGTTGATTCCTGAAATGAGCTCGGACGCGTGGTTGAAAAACAGGGAGAAAAAGAAACAGGGTCCGGTACGACCTTCCGAACGGCTGAAATTGAAGTGTATAATACACGGTTTTTTGGGATTCCGAATTCCCGGAACAAAATTCTCCGGAAATCATATAGAAAGTTCCTCGGGTCAGATAAAGCGGCCACGCAAACTTTGAGCACCAACGGAAGACATTTGGGGGTGCCGGTGTGCCAAAAACCAAAGCATTCACCGAAACTCGATTATCGTGAAAAAATGTGTTAAAACTCGTTATTTTGAGGCCGAAATGGAACAGTAGATTCCCGAATGAACTCGGACGCGTGGTTGAAAAACAGGAGAAAAGGAAACAGGTCCTGCAGTTTACCTTCCGAACGGTAAAATTGAAGTGTATAATACACGGTTTTTCGGGATTCCGGGATCCCGAACAAAATTCTCCGGAAATCACATAAAAACTTCCTCGGGTCAGATAAAGCGGCCACGCAAAGGTTGAGCACAAACGGAAGACATTTGGGGTGCCGTTGTGTGCCAAAAACCAAAGATTCGCCGAAACTCCTGATTATCGTGAAAAATGTGTTAAAGCTCGTTATTTGAGGTCAAATCGAACAAAGTTGATTCCCGAATGAGCTCGGACGAGTGGTTGAAAAAAGGAGAAAAAGAAACAGGGTCCCGTACGACCTTCCGAACGGCCGAAATTGAAGTGTATAATACACGGTTTTTCGGGATTCCGGGGTCCCGAACAAAATTCTCCGGAAATCACATAGAAAGTTCCTCGGGCAGATAAAGCGGCCACGCAAAGTTTAAGCACAAACAAAAGACATTTGGGGTGCTTGGTGTGCCACAAAGCAAAGATTCGCCAAACTCGGATTATCGTGAAAAATGTGTCAAAGCTCGTTATTTGAGGCTGAAATCGAACAGTTTGATTCTTGAAATGAGCTCGGACGCGTGGTTGAAAAAACAGGAGAAAAAGAAACAGGGTCCTGATTTACCTTCCGAACGGCTCAAATTGAAGTGTCTAATACACGGTTTTTCGGGATTCCGTGGCCCCGTAACAAAATTCTCCGGAAATCATATAGAAAGTTCCTCGGGTCGATAAAGCGGCCACGCAAAGTTTGAGCACCAACGGAAGACATTTGGGGTGCCGGTGTGCCAAAAACCGGCATTCGCCGAAACTCGGATTATCGTGAAAATGTGTTAAAACTCGTTATTTGAGGTGAAATGGAACAAAGTTGATTCTGAATGAGCTCGGACGCGTGGTTGAAAAACAGGAGAAAAAGAAACAGGGTCCGTCGTCCTTCCGAACGGCCGAAATTGAAGTGTATAATACACGATTTTTCGAATTCCAGATCCCTAACAAAATTCTCCTGGAAATCACATAAAAACTTCCTCGGGTCCGATAAAGCGGCCACGCAAAGTTTGAGCACAAACGGAAGACATTTGGGGGTGCCGGTGTGCCACAAACCAAGATTCGCCGAAACTCGATTATCGTGAAAAATGTGTTAAAGCTCGTTATTTGAGACTGAAATCGAACAAGTTGATTCCTGAAATGAGCTCGGACGCGTGGTTGAAAAACAGGAGAAAAGGAAACAGGTCCTAGATTTACCTTCCGAACGGTCAAATTGAAGTGTATAATACACGGTTTTTCGGGATTCCAGGATCCCAGAACAAAATTCTCCAGAAATCACATAGAAAGTTCCTCGGGTCAGATAAAGCGGCCACGCAAAGTTTGAGCACAAACGGAAGACATTTGGGGGTGCCGGTGTGCCACAAACCAGCATTCGCCGAAACTCGGATTATCGTGAAAAATGTGTTAAAGCTCGTTATTTGAGGCTGAAATCGAACAGGTTGATTCTTGAATGAGCTCGAACGCGTGGTTGAAAAACAGGGAGAAAAAGAAACAGGGTCCGGTACGACCTTCCGAACGGCTGAAATTGAAGTGTATAATACACGGTTTTTCGGGATTCCGGGTCCCGGAACAAAATTCTCCGAAAATCACATAGAAAGTTCCTCGGGTCGATAAAGCGGCCACGCAAA